>NW_026862081.1:0-27048 GCF_026571515.1 Ruditapes philippinarum | reverse complement strand
AAATTTTCTTTTGACGTCTGATCAGGGATATGCAGGCTTCATAACCTCTGATCCCTTAGGTTCAGTACCACTGATCCCATTTCAAAATGCCATTTTGTTTAGTTCCGCCCATTGTGCTCTAGTTTAGGGCACACGCTTTCTATGACTTGGATGTTTCTAAAATCAAAATTTTAAACATTTTCATGTTTAAATGTTAATCTCTGCTTAAGCCAGAGCTAGGGGTTTAGAGTGAAGTTTGCAATTGAGAGTATCGTCCATGTATATGCTCAATCAAACCGAGCCTGCAACATTTTCAATCTTGCAGTTTTAAACGTTTTAAGGAATTTTTAGTTTTCAAATGGCAGTAACTACAAGACATTATTTTTAAAGATTACTATAATTTATTCAAGATTATTGATTTAATATTTATGACCCCAAAGTGCGGTCGTTTGTCTGAAATTAAAAAAGCATAATTATGTACCTGTCTCATGCACTTTGGAGCCAAATTTTGACACCAAAGTGCGTAACGCACTTTGGGGTTGAACCCCAAAGTACGTAACTTACTTTGGGGTCGGACCCCAAAGTGCGTTAGACCCCAAAGTGCGGTGTTACAACCCTGTAAGTTTGAAACCCGCCAGAGACTTTCAATCTTTGTTTGTAGCGAACCTGTTCAGTTACCCTGCGATTGGTCAAATGACCTACACAAATGTCCGAATGTGGTTGCATAATTCAGAGTAACATAACCAAACCAATAGAAAATGTTAAGTCGATATGACTTAACAGAATAGAGTTTGGTGTCATTACAAACGCAAGTGTAGAAGCAAATAAACCTTTCATGGTATATTCACAAAAATGAATACATGTACTAAGAAAATAAATATATATGAGGGTTTATTAATGCGTTGTGAGGAAGGAGTCTCATATATAAGAAAATCGTATCCGTCGGTGCTTTGAGGCGCTTACATTAATAACAATTCTTGTAGCCATGATTCATTTAGTAAAACCGAGGCTGCTGCATTATACATTTGAATTACAAGGCAGTCCTAATAGATAGACATGTACTGAATGTATGTACGGCTGCCAGATTTTCTATAAAAAGTGGATTCTGTCTCAACAAACATACAATCTTTTAGTAAGCTCTCTTACTTCATTCTTTGATGACTGATAGACTCTAGAATCTCTGGTGCTGCATTGTCACACATTTCATTATATGTTGGTGCAGTTGAACAATGTCTTCTAATTGCAAATACCCAACCTTGAAATTTTGAGGCACAATATGCTTGAGCTATCTCGTCAAAGTAGCTATAACTCAGGTCATAGTAATCTATTGATCTAGAAGGTTCTATCTTCACTGAAAAAAAAATGTCTTAAAGTCGATGTAAAAAACGAAAGAACATTCAAATACTCAATAACGAAAATAGGGATTTGCCAGACCAAAAATATTTTCTGAGGCTTTCACTTAGTCTAAAATCTGAAACCAAAGACCTACAAGAAAGGGTGGCATTCAATGAATGGGTCTCCATACAAGACACAACAACATAAGTCCACCGGCAAGAAGTAAAGCAGGACACAAAGGAAAACATGAAAGTGCATAAGACAAAGCACGGACGGGTGTTTATTTAAATAGGAAATAATATAAACTGGCAAGATAAATCATGAATATGATCATGTATGTGACTGATCATTGGCAACACTGTATTACGTTGTTGTTGGTCTCTATCTAAAATTTTATAAACCCTCAGCAAGTGATTTATTGCACGATCATAATATATAACCTTCATGAAAACATGAGATAAGATTTAGTGAAAATGCAAACAGTATATAAAATTGAGATTGTAAAATGTGGCAACCGTAAAATTAATAAGAACGTTGTTGTGATGTAAGCAAAAAGAAACATATTTTTACCTAAACGAACTCGAAGAAATTGTTTTTATTTACAGACAAAAGATTTATAAGATTATTTCTCGCATATTTGTTTCTAAATATAAAGTGATCTATGATTGGCACGATTTACATAAGTATTTCAAACGTTGATACAGACAATAGAAATATATCCTTTATATATTATTAGCAAATATTGCTTTGCCAAAAAGCGGGTGATTAGATTCTAAGTGATTAAGTATTAACATTTATATGATTGATGATAACATTTTGTTCTAAACATTTTATTACCTACTATATAAATCAGTTAACTATATGTAATATCGGATCATATATCTCACACTAAGTCTTGCCAACAATATCCATACATAATTCTGCCATGATTTCTTTCTGATACTTAATACTATTGACAGAATTAATTATTGTATTATGGACCATCTATTATAGATTAATTAACTGTTAATACAAAACATTTTTCCAAATATTTATTGCTAAAAGTCTGTTCCCTTCTGTTCTCTTCTGTTTTGTTTTGTTTTGTTTTGTTTCTATTGAAAGTCAGAATATTAAACTTATGCCTACCGATGCATTACTTTTTTTTTTTCATTTTTTGTCGTTAGCTTATGATAAATATTAAAAATTTTATAGAAGAATATCACTTTATGATGACTAATTCAAATATTTTTGCTAGGGAGAATGGCGTTTTTTTAAACGATTTGCAACAAAACAAAACTATAAAGGGTGGTGGTGTTGGTAGTTTTCACTCCGGGTCACGGCAGTTGGCCACAATAAATTTAGTAGAGAACAGTCTGTCATCCCATCAGTTGTCTACAGAAATACATACCAGAGCAGAAGTACAGTGCGAATGACCGTTGAAGGGATTTCATGATCAGTCACAACGAAAGTGTCCTGCACCGTCCGGGAATCCTTCCCGGGTCGCCCGATTTACAGTCTTTAATGAACCTATATCTATACGGCCGGTATTTTGGGTGTTGCTTCAAAACAGCTGGTTTTTCAACGGACAATGTCGTACCGATTCATATAATTTGTGTTATGTACTGTTTTGGCTTGATTTGAATTTAGTTTCACTTTATAAATAAATATAGACAAATACGCTTAAATTTATTAAATGAAATCTGGTAACAAAATAGAAATTAGAAACATATCAATGTATATTATTTAACTTTGATGAACGGAACATTTCTCTTTGTAACTGAATAAAAATATTCTATATAATATGTCTTTTTTTTTTGGACAAAGTCCCTCTGAGAACGGTTAGACTTCCTGTAAAAATTACAGAGACGAACAGGATATAATTAGGATTTTCATTGGTCATTCTAATAAAAGATATTGAAATTAGGAATTCTAATTTTAAAATGAATATTATATTTAAATCATCTTTAGGATCTTTCTAAAACGTATATACGTCCAAATTATGAAATAATTATAAATTATGAGTATCTAGTTAAATTTATCCGAATGTTTAATATTGAATTTAATCAAAATATCACTAACGAGCGTTGACTGAATATATAACCTTAAACTTATTATAAATAATGTTACATTTAACAAAAACATTATCAAAGATTAATTTCATCATTAAATAAAAACTAAAAAAAAGCATATTTACATAGAAGAATAATCGCAAAGCAGAAAACCAAGTTTCTTTCTTTCCGCCACTCCATTTATTGCTTTGTTTTTGACCGAGACTGATTTGTTCCGACTTTTATATAACTATTAGCATATGTAACAAATGTTTTAATTGCAATCCCTCTTATCGCATTACCGATTGAATCGAATTAACATGCGAATAATATGTAGTTATTAATGGCATTCAGGTTGTTTGCAACTTACTGTAAACGAAAGGCATTTCTCGTATTTCTTTAAGCGTTTTTAAGTCTCCTGCGTCGTATGTACTTGAGAACAACGAACCCTAAAGTGCGTGTACGTATGTCAGCCGCCAAACTGGTATTTTCTCAAACAATGACGTCATACCGGATAACACTCTCTCACGTTACACAATGTAAAGAACTTATGAATAACAAAATTGTCGAGTTAAATACAATATTTTCGGATGTAACTCAATTTTTTACCGATTCATTAGGATTCGAAGTCCTTTTCTTGTATTAATATTACCAAATATCGTTTCTTCACACAGATCTGCGAATATCTTTTTGAGAGAATGTTTACTATGGTGATGTGTGTATGATTTTTAGATATACTTGCACTTTCAGATGACACGACAACGAGCTTGAGAAAAACACAATCAAAAAACGGAAAGAATATAATTATATTTTACTGCTTTAAATCGCAATCAGTTAATTTTATAAATAACACTTGGAATAAAACGAAAATTATTCCATCGCAAATAATGACTTGTTCAATATGCAGTATGTCTTGAATACTAAATATTATGAGCTTTATATGCACACATCATCCGATTAATGAAATAAAAGTTATTATATTATGGAGCCCATAACCGTAAAGTAAGCAGCTGCACCATTAACCAATCCCTTAATATTTTCACTAACACCGATTTTATAGTAAGCCTTATATGCATCTTATCTTATGATTTATTGCAATACTTAGCTAGAAATATTCAACATTTACATATTTCCATACAATTTTATCATAATGCTGATACTTATTCAATGATAGGATACTACGTCGTCGCGCACCCCATCGGAATGTTATCCCTCGAACCGAAGATAAAATATGATTAATTCCAAGAAATCGTTGGAATATGAAAAAATAATGCAGCGCACTTAATATTACCTTTAGTACTTGACATAATTGTGAAAACGTTTACAGTTTTACTATCGATAACAAAATAAAGTTTGTTTGGGAGTCCGAGTGGGAGCATTTAGAAAAAAAAAAACCTCCTGTTTTCAGGATTAAACTAGGCAGTAAAACTTTTTTAAACATTTTATAAAATTAATCAAGTACTTAAGCCAATTTTTTGGTGCGCTACATTATTTTTTGAAATTCTAACGGTTTCTTAGAATAAAAACATATTTTTCCTTCGAGACGGCGGGATGTTTACTAACAAAAAGTCCGATTAGGAGCATTTTGTAGGTGCGTTATGATAATTAAATATTTCAATGTGGTTATATTACCATGATAAATATTGAAAGGGGGGCGATTTATTTTCAAGTGCATTCGTGAAAATAAAAACCTTGCCTTCAAGGTTATTAAACTTTTATATCTGTCTTAAATCTTGGGTATTTCATTGGTCAGTGTGCATTCTGTGGAAGTTTTTAACCAATCAAGTGCTTGATTCTGAGCTTAAGCTTAGAATTATTTATATTCTTGTACCCTGGAAATTGGAGGCAACTATACACATTCTTTGTGTACTAAATACATATTATTTCTGTACTCAATACATATTCTTTGTGTACTCAATATTCTCTGTGTACTCAATAGATATTCTTTGTGTACTCAATACACATTCTTGGTGTATTCAATACACATTCTTTGTGTACTCAAAACACATTCTTTGTGTACTCAATATTCTTTGTGTACTAAATAATCTTTGTCTACTCAATACACATTCTTTGTGTACCCAATACACATTCTTTGTGTACCAAATACACATTCTTTGTGCACTCAATATTCTTTGTGTACTCAATAATCTTTGCGTACTCAAAACACATTCTAAGAGTACTCAAAACACATTATGTGTGTACTCAGTACACATTATTTGTGTACTCAGTACACATTATTTGTGTACTCAGTACACATAATTTGTGTACTCAATACACATTTTTCGTTAACTTAATAGTTTTTGTGTACTCAATACACAGTTTCTTTGTGTGTTTAATACACATTCTTTGCTTACTCAATACAAATTTTGCGTACTCAATACACAATCTTTGTGTACTCAAAAAAAAAATTCTTTGTATACTCAGTACACATTACTTGTTCACTCAATACACATCTTTTGTGTACTCAATACACATTCTTTTTGTACTCAATACGCATTCTTTGCGTACTGAATACACATTCTTTTCGTACTCAATACACATTCTTTGTGTACTCAATACACATTCTTTGCGTACTCAATTCACATTCTTTTTGTACTCAATACACATCTTTTGTGTACTCAATACACATTCTTTGTGTACTCAATACACATTCTTTGCGTACTGAATACACATGCTTTTTGTACTCAATACACATTCTTTGTGTACTCAATACACATTCTTGTTCTACTCCGTGTAAATGAGACGTATCCTTGGTTTAATCCACAATGTAGATCATCACCGATCATTATCCGTCAAAAATGTCATATCAAAGATATTCAATATTATGCATACTGTTTTAATATATCCTTAGTGAGAATCGATAACAGAATACTCTTGCCAGTTTCATATTGGTTTCAATGAGAATTAGGTACTTGTTTCTTTCGTTGTTAATTTTATTCATATAAAGCAATACTGAATAAACAATTATAAAGCCCTGCGTGGAATGTGTCACAGTGCAAGGTATATTGAACACTATTCATCTGTAATATGTATAAAAAAATAGATTGATCATGGGACTTATGTCAATAACAAATTGTCGGTCCTGTTTTAAAACTCGGTAGAGCACGAAAGTGATGATTAATCGACCATTCATTCGGTTTAACCTACGCTACAACAATTAAACATGATTACAAGAAATAAGTAATTGCGTGTTAAATTCCGCTTATGGTATAAATTCAAAAGTAAACAAGAAAAATATTCATTATTTATTTGATGATTATGTTGAATTTACAAACCAAAAGTTTTAAATGTAAGTGTTGGCGGTATTTCAGAATCATTTGATATATTTGAATTCATTATTATTGACAGATATCTTTTTCTATTATAATATCGAAACAAACTTGACATTTCTCTAGTTGGTGACTACATAAGAAAAATCACGTCATAGTCATACAAAAATGAAATTAATGTTGATTTAAATATACAAGTAATTAATGAAAAATAACACTCACGTAGAGCATCCTTGATATAGTTATTAACTTCTTCAATACTTTGTTTGAATTCATCAGATTTTCCCACTATGTGTATTCTTTTTCAAATCTGACTCTTTATACATAATTTTATGGACGAGATACCCAAAGGAAATTATGCATTGAATTTTTTTTAGAATCATCTTATTAATTTATAAATTTTAATGTTTTTATGTTTGCAATATCCAACTATGTTATTTCAGGACCTGCTTAGATAAAGATATTTACTGCATCTTTAACAGTTTTCGGCAGTAGGAGTCATTAACCATCACGCATCTGTCGCCATACAATCTAATGTTTTTTAGAAATTTGGATCAAATTATATAAAAAGTTGCTAGATATGGTAATTATTATCGTTAAAGAAGGGTAATTTTGTGAAATGTTGTGGGTTTTTCTTTGGATATTGGATCAGTGAATAAATTGGATTACAGATAAAACATAAACTGATACCAATGAATGAATAAATAAATGTAATTATCGGCAATGGGCACATACCAAGAACATGAAGAAAAATTGATATTCGCTCTGGATATCAACTGTCATAGTTAACATTTGTCAAGGCTGATTTTGTACATTACCTGTGAGTGTTCACATCATTTGTCGGCGTCTTTGATGTACAGCATCAACATTTAAATTGTTTTTGTTTTTTTCTTAATAGAGTAAAGAAATATGTTCGTTTGAATTCATTAAGACCTTTGCGATATTAAACTGACGACGAGTCCAAAGCTTTTAAAATGCCTTGACATACTATGGACCAAGTCATGTTTTTTCTTTGAGAGAGAGAGAGAGTGAGAGAGAGGGGGGAGAGAGAGAGAGAGCGAGACTGACAGACAGACAGACAGAGACAGAGGAGAGAGCTATAAAATGGCAATAATATTTATATTCTTTCAAAAAAAAAACTAATTACCATGTACGTACAGTTCGGTTTTTTAAAACGTTAAATCGTACTGTATTATTTTACCAAAACGTATGTTGTTCCTATGCAAATATAGATGCCGAAAAAAACAACAACAAAAAAAAGAAGACAAAAAGACAACAACATGAGAAGGCAATTTATCGCCTCTCGAAAAGCTGAAATAAGTTTGAGTCATATTACTGTTTGAAATTTTAATCTACTCAGTATGTTTATAAAACTTTATGATGAGGAAGATTTTTATTGTTCTTATTGAGAATTGAATTGTTTAGAAACAAAAACTCTCTCTGTGGTTCATAAATTTTATTAATATATAAAATAATAATAATTATAATAATAACTTTATTTACCGAAGGTAACACATTAAGACATATACAGATTGCAACATCTTATTTACAATGCGGCCTTCTAAAATAAAAATAGAAAATAAAAACACACACACAAAAGAACACATATCAATCAAAGAAAATATAACATGTAAAAAGAAATGATTAAATGGTTATCACAATTTTTACATATATTAACACATATACTGAACATTCATACAATTCATTTTATTTATCACTAAACATAATACTTTCATTAGTGCATCATTTTAATCTGCAATTTAAAAAGTAAAATTAACTTACAAAATTAACACAGTAGAGGATATTCGATTTTTTTTTCTGTAAAGACAGGATTTATCTTCATCGGGTGTTATGAAATATGACGATTTTATACCACTAGATGAAAATAAACCCTGTATTCATAGAAAAACTTAAAAATTTCTATTTTAATATGCATTTTTCTCTCTCTTTGACATTATGGTTACGGTTAGAGGTTAGGGTTAGGGTTAGGCAAGAATAGAAGAATAGATACTGTAGGGAACTGCACACTCGAGAACTGTATCGTTTTGTTGTCTAATTAGTTAATTAAATAATCAATTAAATAATAAAACGAAAGAGTTCTCTATAAGGCGGGAAATAAAATGCAGTTGGATGTAAATCTTAAGTTAAACTTTTAAACGTTAATAAAGATTTTGTTTCAGGTTTGAAAATTCTTTATATTGGATATTAATATATATAAAATTTCATTTATTGGTATCAGTTTATGTTTTATCTGTAATCCAATTTATTCACTGACCAAATATCCAAATAAAAACACACAACATTTCACATCACCACCCTTCTACAATGATAATAATTACCATATCTAGTACTTTTTATATAATTTGATCCAAACTTCAAAAAAAACGAGACTGTATGGCGACAGATGCGTGATGGTAAATGACTCCTACTGCCGAAAACTGTTAAAGATGCAGTAAAGATCTTTATCTAAGTCGCTCCTGAAATAACATACCGGTAGTCGGTTATTGCAAACATAAAACATAAAAATTAATACATTAAGCGGGGAATATGATTCTAAAAAAAATTCAATGCATAATTTCATTGGCTGGGTATCTCGTCCATAAAATTATGTATGAAGGAGTCAGACTTGAAACAGAATACACATAGTGGGAAATCTGATGAATTCAAACAAAGTATTGAAGTAGTAAATAACTATATAAAGGATGCTTTAGGTGAGTGTTATTTTTCATTAATTACTTGTATATTTAAATCAACATTAATTTCATTTTTGTTTGACTATGACGTGATTTTTTCTTATGTAGTCACCAACTAGAGAAACATCAAGTTTGTTTCGATATTATTATATGAAATGATGTCTGTCAATAAGAATGAATTGACAAATAATTCTTAAATACCGCCAACGCTTACATGCAGTTGAAACTTTCGCTGTAATTTCATCATAATCATCGAATAAATAATGAATATTTTTCTTGTATATTTTTGAACTTATACCAACACGCAATTACTTATTCCTTGTAACCATGTTTAATTGTTGTAGCGTAGGTTAAACCGAATTTATCATTACGTTCGTGCTCTACCGATTATTTAAACAGGACCAACAATTTGTTATTGACATAAGTCCCATGATCAATCTATTTTCTTCCAACATATTACAGATGAATAGTGTTCAATATACCCTGTACTGTGACACATTCAACGCAGGGCTTTATTATTGTTTATTCAGTATTGCTTTATATGAATAAAATTAACAACGAAAGAAACAAGTACCTGATTTTGACAATATCCCAACATTTGTTAATCTCATTGAAACCAATATGAAACTGACAAGAGTATCCTACTAAGGATATGTTAAAAATGTATGCATAATATTGAATATTCATGATATTGCATTTTTCGCGGATAACCTACAATTTTTGTTAAAACGTTTTAAATGATTGGTGATGATCTACATTGTGGATTAAACCAAGGATATGTCTCAATTACACCAACGATGTGTCTGAATTAGAACAGGAATGTGTATTGTGTAAACAAAGAACGTGTATTGAGTACGCAATGAATGTGTATTTAGTACGCAAAGAATGTGTATTGAGTACACAAAGAATGTATATAGAGTACAAAATGAATGTGTATTGAGTACACAAAGAATGTACACGTACTGAGGTCACAAAGAATATGTATTGTATTGTATAAATTGTTGAGAATTAATATTGAACTAGTTGTTCTTTTGTTTTTAAGTTGTGTCCTTTTTTTTTAATTCACGCCAACCCCCCCCCCCACCCCCCGAGAAATGAATAAAGAGATAAGTAAATAAATAAATAATTAAGCCAAAACAAAAAGTGAATTTAAGTGCAGAATATATGCAGATTGACTGGTTATCTGTTCGCAAAGTTGCGTCTTATGTCTGTCTGATAATCATAAATAGTTACAAAGATCTTAAAGGTGTTGCGTTTGCGGATAAGATTTTTATACCATAGTCGCTGGAATCGAAACAATATGTGCAACATTAACTGCCCAATGCTTTAGGACATTGGGTTCTTGTGTTATGGTCATTGGGTTTACTGTTATATGTTTCTACATGATCATTTTGGCTTTTTATTTATTTAACCTTTTGTAACCAAAACAACTGTTAGAATTTCACTTGGCGTGAATTCATTTAATTTACACAGTCTCGTTTATAGGAACATGATGGGGCTAAGTTTTAATGTACCATTAACCGGTTTAAACTCCCCAGCAGTCATAATTATGCTGCTGACCGTTCCAAGGCGGTGACCCTCAGATGTATGTCTATGTGACACTTTTGCCTGTGTCCCAAGTTGTTTTTTCGTCTACGGTAAGTATCTTCCCCTTTGCCCTTGTTCTTATTTCTTTTATTTACCCCACCCCCGGCCTCTGTCCCTTCCCCTATGCCCTTTGACTTTGTTGGCCTATTGTTCAGTCATTTATTTGTTTTCTTTGAATTCCTTGTTGGTTGCCAATTATTTCCTATTGTTCGGTCGTTTGTTTGGCTTCTTTGAATTTCTTATCAGTTACAAATTGTTTATCATTTTAATGATTAGCCTGTCCGTGATCTGCCATGTGCCCTGTCCTGTTTTTTGTTTGGGATCCGTCTGGGCTTCTTGCCGCTGGTTCTTGTTGCTGGGTTGTGTGGGGTTGCGTTCATTGAAGGCCGCCTTTCCTTGTTGATCTTGTTTATCATATTTTTTGCAACAATTTATTTGGTTCGTTGCTGATTTCTAAAAGAAATTATCTACCAAAGCTGTATAAGATGGGTTTGATGATTTGGTATTTAGATTTTTATGACACTTTTTAAGAACAGATAACGAAGAATACCTACCATTGCCAAGATATTAAAATAAACGAACAAGTCAAGCCCTGTTTGTGACAAGAGTTCAACCTGACACGAGACAATGGAAGGACGTAGAAACATCCTATACATTGTTGTGGTGCTTCTTCAATGTAAATATTATTTCTTATTCCATGGTTTTGTAAATTTTGATGCCTGGGTTTCTAATTCTGCTGCGAAATAATAAAGTAACATTTAGAAACATATTATTTCAGCAATTTTACATATAATTCATGAAAATCATCAACTTGGAAAATAGATATATTTTAATATTTCCATATATCATTACAGATTTACATACATATGTATTTATAAACAACACAGCAAAAAAATCATTAACAATGAAACTTAATGTCCAAATATTTATGAGTGTTTCAACAATCCTGCATACATTAAAAATGCCAACAATGTTTAATAAATTAATGGCCACATGGTAAACTGCGCTTACGATAATGATCTATTTTTTTCAGTGAGCATAGAATATGCCAGATCAGTAGAAAACGACAGTTTGAATTATAATTACTTTGATGAGATGGCCCAAACTTATTGTGCTTCGAAGAGTCCTGGTTGGGTGTTCGCTATTAGGAGAAATTGTGATAATGCGCCGACATGTCACGATATTTGTGCAAGTGCTACAAGCTCTATTCTAGGATCTATCGATCGGATAGACAGGTGAAAAAAATAACATTTTGATTATTATTTTCAATGTAATGCCAAACATTCTATCGTAACGATCGCACCTCAGTGTAAACAAACATTTTCATTAACCCAACCCTCTTACTTTTCCATAGAAGTATAGATATTGATATGTATTATAGACTCTTATACTGTAATATCATTTTATTGTTCATAATTTCATAACGAATATTTATAATATGTGATGATTACATCAGGAAAGAATTACTAGATATGCGCCCTAGCTAATTCACGCAATATTTAATAAAAAAAAAACCTTGAATCCGCCGCTGTTTATTTCCGCAGTAAATCGAGTGTTATTGTTATATATTTAAATGGTATTAAAATTATTGATAATTATCAATAATTTCTTGCATCTCAGACAGGATTATTTACCGTTTACACCGGTGCTAGAAAACTCTGTCTTACACCCCCATGTAAGACAAGTCGTGTGCTTTAAAAGACGTCATTGCAATTGACGCGCGCCTTTTATGAATGAATCGCGTTCTTTGAATGACGTCATTTTTCCGTTATGAATGAAGTTTTATGCTCATTACCGCAGTAAACAGTTACCCTCGAGCTAGATATTCCGGTCTGTACCGGCAGCCGGCGTAAGATTCTTATATTAACATTCACAAAGTGTACCGCTTAATTAATTCTAAGTGTTGTATAAGTTCACAAGCCAGAAAATAACTGTTATTTTTGAGTTTCTTCCTGGTGTATCCGTCATTACAAACCTACTACTACATCATCGCTGATGACGTCATATCTTACTAAATTTCCAAATAAAACAGCGACATGGATACCATTGACAGGTTATTCCGAGTGAAAATCGCACACTCACAAGGCAACTCTCCAGTTTTTCAAAGTGTTGAATGGTTTTATCACATACCCGTGCCGCCTCCGTCAAAATGGTACTGCATGGCCGTGACGTAATTTGCGTAACAAGACATGTCATGGCGCGTCTATGCAAAATGGCTTTTTTCACTTAAAACGTTAATTATTTTTGGAAATATGTGATAAATAGAATATATTAAATTCGCAAGATGAGACTGATGTTGGTTATTATGTAAATAGATGTAAATTAATGATAATGATGGTGATAATTAACATGATGGTTGTGATTCTGATATTGTTTGCAAAGATAATAATAATACACACCGTATTACCGGCGGCAGTGATGGCAGATCACTGCAGTGATGGCAGATATCTGAAAATTACCGATCGGTACAGGTAGGTTATAAATTTGGTTGGTTTAATTATATTACACAAATACGGCCCATATCATTGCTATAAAACTATTGTCCATTAAATGGAGATACTGTAAGGTAATTTTGGACTCGTTTTTTCCTGTTTTAAGACTATTTTGAGCAGGTTAAAAGTGAAAGCCTTGGAAAAAATCCGTGAAAATGTCTGTTTTCTGTTCAAAATATCTCAAGTTTTAAGTAAATGGCAGGATTTCCTGTTATCAATATAGACGGTCATCCATTGGGGTCACGCAAGCCAAATATCTACCCCGTGAGTCTTTTCTTGAAAGTTTTACAGACGCTCAATCTTGTCCGGTCGAAGAAAAAATGCTGCCATGGTAGGCAGATACATATTATAAATGCTGCCGTCGATGGCAGAAATACCACGAAAGTGGTTAACATTCTGACAGAAAATCAAGTTCAATCTTTTATCAATTCCTCTTTTCTTTGCGTCATTTTAGTCGGAATTGAGACGTTAAACTATCATTTCTAATATTTTCTCAAGATAGAAAAGTTATTAATGCGGTGTGTGCATCGAAGAAAGCTTTTTAGCAACATGCAGTTACAATACAAAAAGTGATCATTTAGTACGACAAAATTTCACTATAAATAGAAAAAATGAACATGAAAAACTTCATTTTTCTATATTCATGCATGTGTGCTTGATCTGTTCATATGAATTGAAAGGTCAAAAAAGAGAAAAAGAGTATAACAAATCAAAAAATTCTAGTTTTAATCTTATAAATACAGGATTTATTTTCATCTTGTGATATGAATCATCGAAAGGTTCATCTTTATAAGTTGTCATGGTTACAACTAATATGAATGAAAAATATATAGTTAAATGGGAGCACATGATGTTAGAACTGTTGTTAATAGTTTAGCATAGTAAATGTAATTCAAAGGCAAACTACAACGCTATTACAAACATGAAAATTTAAAGAAATGAATCCACATTGTCGTGTTTTTCAAGAACATGATAATATAGGAAAATATTTGAACTGTCAATAATATTATCTTTCCATTTTACATTAACATACATGGTTTTATGATACACTGATGCCAGTTTCGAGGTTAATAGTCTGCCCTTTATTACATCAATTTAATAATTTATAATCTGCGCCGATTAAGTAAATTTCAGCCTTTATTTGTCATAAAGCGATGAACATTATTACCTCGAGAAAATAATGTCATATGCTAGCAAATGAATATCCACTTACAGAAGTTACTTGCTGTAATATGCAATTGGCGTTATGTCTTAAAAAGGGAGTGCGCTGCTAAACTTAAGATACATATAGTATTGTATGCATGTAACTGCATGACAGACACAAAAGATCAAGCACACATGCATGAATATAGAAAAATGAAGTTTTTCATGTTCATTTCTCTATTTATAGTGAAATTTTGTGGTACTAAATCATAACTTTTTGTATTGTAACTGCATGTTGCTAATAAGCTTTTTTTTTCGATGCACATACCGCATTAATGAAAAAAATCAAAAAATCTACAAAACAGCAATTTTTCTTCAAAATGATATGTGAGGCCATGTTTTAACATGGAAAAACGCGTTTTTGGGTAATATCGTTTTTTTTTTCATCATTTTCTGTTAACCCATTACCAGATATATACGCCTTTCTACGCCTTTTTCACCCCCTCCTTTTTTGCTTTCTCAAATGGTGAAAAAATGCCTTATTTAGGCCCCCAAACACTTGTTTTTGTTTGATAAATGTTGTTTTAAAAAAAATTGACCACTTTTTCGGCGCGGGCCCCACCCCCATCCAAAAGATACATCAGGGGGTTGCCAGAAGGGGGATGTGCCCCCTTCTGTTTGGGGGGTTTGAGAGGGACTGAGTCCCCCTCATCGCCAAAGACTTTGGACTTGTGGGAGGCTAAAAATGGCCCCAGGTCGATCATAAGGTAACGTGTAACCAATGCTGAAAAGCCTTTGACTCTATCTCAATCCATTGAGAAGTGGCATCACTTTGAAATCAATTTTGATGGAAAAAATCAACGCAAAATAGTGATTTTTGGCAATTTTGAGATGTCCCCTAGTTGCTATGGTAACAGGAAATTTCAGACTGAACATGTTGTTACAAAAGCAATGGTCCAGTCAACATTTGTGTCAAGTTTGATTAGTATTGAAGCAGTTTTTTATAGTTTTATAGCAACTTGAACTTGTAACGGGAGACCTTTCAATGAAAACAGCCATTTTTCACAAGATGCTCATGGGGTAATGGGTTAATAACTTTTCTATCTTGAGAAAATATTAGAAATGATAGTTTAACGTCACAATTCTGACTAAAAGGACGCAAAGAAAAGAGAAATTGATAAAAGATTGAACTTGATTTTCTGTCAGAATGTTAGCCACTTTCATGGTATTTCTGCCATCGACGGCAGCATTTATAATATGTATCTGCCTACAACGGCAGCATTTTTTCTTCGACCGGACAAGATTGGGCGTCTGTAAAACTTTCAAGAAAAGACTCACGGGGTAGATATTTGGCTTGCGTGACCCCAATGGATGACCGTCTATATTGATAACAGGAAATCCTGCCATTTACTTAAAACTTGAGATATTTTGAACAGAAAACAGACATTTTCACGGATTTTTCTAAGGCTTTCACTTTTAACCTGCTCAAAATAGTCTGAAAACAGGAAATAACGAGTCCAAAATTACCTTACAGTATCTCCATTCAATGGACAATAGTTTTATAGCAATGAAATGGGCCGTATTTGTGTAATATAATTAAACCAACCAAATTTATAACCTACCTGTACCGATCGGTAATTTTCAGATATCTGCCATCACTGCAGTGATCTGCCATCACTGCCGCCGGTAATACGGTGTGAATAATAGATCTAATAATAATAATCATATTCACAGCGTGTCATGTTGCGATGCAGTCCAAATTAAAAAGAATCATCCCGTACCAAAAGCCAACTCTGAAGAAGACCAACCTGATTCTGGAAAAGTTAATCTGTTTTCATATGGATACGGCCCTAGAGGATGCACATGGAGACCTAATGACTGCGGACCGAACTATTGTTGCTGCAAAGCTTTTTAATTCAAACAACATACATACATACATACATGTATATCTTTTTTTTTTACTAAAACTTTAGATTGTATACAATGTATTTTGTATTATTAAAGCGGCGTGTATTGAGGTGCTTTCAATTTTGCCATCAAAATGTCATATTTTCCACCTGTACGAAAAGTATAACTTTTTCTAAGAAGTGTTACGCACTACTGCTCGAGGAGATGATGCTATTGTATATTGAGATTTTTTGAGAGTTTAAAGCATCACGCCTTTAGATTCATGTTAATTTTCATGATAATGTATCAAAAAAGTAAAATATTGTAAATTGAACAAAGAAAATAATTTTTACATTGCAAAAAGCACTTACAACCCATGTAAATTACCAGAATGAGATCAAAATATGCAAAATTTCCCTACTGGTAATTTGTCGCATATTACATGGATATTATTACTTTACTAAAGTCTCATTACTTTTTTCTCATGTTTGAATTTCTTGAAATATCTTGTTTCATCTTGAGGCATGTAGCCACCACCTATTTGTACAGAGCATTTTGAAAGTCTTTATATAACAATGACCCAGTAAGATTGGTAATTATACCCCCGCACAACAAAGTTGTAAGGGGGAAAACTGGAATCAGCTTGTCCGTCCGTCCGGCCGTCCGGCTGTCCAGCGTCCGGCTGTCCGTCGGTTTTTTCTTGTCCGCCGAATAACTTAAGATTCCTTTGACCCTTAGTCTTCATATTTGGCATGGAGGTTATTCATGATTAGTAGATGACCCCTATTGATTTTGAGGTCACTAGGTCAAAGGTCAAGGTCACAGGGGCCTTGACTTCAAAAAGCTTGTCCGCCAAATAACTTAAGATTCCTTTGACCCATAGTCTTCATATTTGGCATTGAGGTTAGTTATGATTAGAAGATGACCCCTATTGACTTTGAGGTCACTAGTTCAAAGGTCAAGGTCACAGGGGCCTTGACTTCCAAAAGCTTGTCCGCCAAATAACTTAAGATTCCTTTGACCCACAGTCTTCATATTTGGCATGTAGTTTAGTCATGATTAGTAGATGACCCCTATTGACTTTCAGGTCACCAGGTCAAAGGTCAAGGTCACAGGGACCTTGACTTCAAAAAGCTTGTCCGCCCAATAACTTAAGATTCCTTTGACCCACAGTCTTCATGTTTGGCATGAAGGTTAGTCATGATTAGTAGATGACCCCTATTGATTTCGAGGTCACCAGGTCAAAGGTCAAGGTCACAGGGACCTTGACTTCAAAAAGCTTGTCCGCCCTATAACTTAAGATTCCTTTGACCCACATTCTTTATATTTGGCATGGATATTGATCATGATTAGTAGATGACTCCTTTTGATTTTGAGGTCACCTGATCAAAAGTCAATGTCATAGGGACTTTGACTTCAAAAAGTTTGTCCACCCACTAACTTAAGATTCCTTTGACCCACAGTCTTCATATTATGCATGGATGTTGATCATGACTATAAAGTGACCCCTATTGATTTTGAGGTCACTGGGTCAAAAGTAAAGGTCACAGGGACATTGACAAAAAAAGCTTTCCTTCTCAATTGCTAAAGAATGTCCTGTCCGCAATGTATTGATTTTGACATTTTCACATTTGAAGCATGTAGAATACATAACTTAGCAATGCACTGGCTTAGTAACCTCAGATTTGGCAGGGAGGTTGTCCTTGAACTCTAAATGGCCACTGTTGATTGTGACAAAGTGGTATGCGGGGGTATTCATGCCATGATAGTGGCAGTTCTAGTCAGCTTTTACTTATATACAAGGATGCTCACAGCAAGAAATTGCAGACGACAGATGAAAAATGATTGATAGTAAAAGGATTTTTATAAACGATATATATCTATATACATTTATTATAACATTTATTAGATCTAAACAAAAAAAAATATTTGTGTTTTGTGTTTAAATTGACTGTTATGAATAAAGTGTTAGGATCTTTTTCTTTTATTTACATGTAAATGACAAAGAACGATATTTTACATGAAATGTAAAGCTACTCGTCCACAGAAAACGGGTCTGAAAACATGAACATACAAACATGTTAGTTTAAAACCAGATTACCAAGATATATTCTTCTTTTTGTCTTTTTTTTGTAGACATAATTTTTATGACATAAAGTACAGCAATCGATTGTAGAATAAAAAAACTTAATATCAAGCACACATTTTTTCTACCCGCAACCAACTGATTTACTTGCAAATACACTTAGATGATTTTTCGTCGGACAAGACAAGTATTAATTATCTAGTACCATGTAAGTGTATGAACCTGCGGTATAATTTCATCTTTTGATCACATTCTATTAAAAGACTCGCCCAAGCTACAATGTGTGGGAAAGTAGTTTAAAGAAATTGTTGTTGAAAGGCAATTTCATGCCTTCGAAAAAATACTATAAGTTTGTGTTCGAACTTTTGATAAAATCGCTATATACAATTTGAATAATATATAATATGTCAGAATTTGTATTGCTCATATCAAGAAATATGAAATATGTATGTATATGCATGTATATACACATAAATAAACAGATCATTTCCACCTGATATTTGGAATTACTTTTTATATCATGTATTCTAATATCTAATACTCGACATCTATATCAAAACCAACATTTGTATTTTTTTTAACTAATGTAGATTTGATTTAATACGTTTTTAATTGGGATATAAACATCTGATTACTTGGTGAGTTTTTCTTTTCATGTGAACGTACTTGAATACAAATATCTGTGAAAAAAAAACAACATCACAGGCAGTAGTTAAAACTAATACAGTAATAGTCAGTAATAGGCCCTTGCCTGTCCAACAGATATTGAAAATATTCGTATGATACTGGTTCCAGTTTTTATTTCATATACATACTTTTCTCAAACCGAACATAATGTTTACACATTTTGCATTTGCTGGGTAAGCGTGAATTGTATCATAGTTTGGAGACCTTTTTGTTGAAAATGTGTCAGGGTTAAATCTTATACATATACATGCACAGTGCATTAACTGGAGTGCGGGTATTAGTTACCCGCACTCCAGAGCATGCCCATTGATTGGCTCATTTTTGCTGGGGTTTACATATTGTGACGGCAGAGAAAGGGAAAGCGACAGAAATATCATATTCAGATGTTCGTTCATTGGTTCATTTTTGCCGGGGTTTCATATTGTGACAACAGGGAACGTGTTTTTATGTTTGACTATGATACAAAAGAGAAAGAACACCAAAACACTCGGCAATCTGATTTATACTCGGGGGCTACGCCCCCTCGTCCAAATCAGATAGCCTCGTGTTTCGGTGCTCTTTCTATTACTTATTTAATCATTTTACACAACCGAACACTGTCTTGGATGGAACAAAGATGAAATGTATAAATTATATTCTCTTATCAGTTGTTTGCATCAGTTAATGAATATAATCTCCGTCAAATCCCGAGAGCAAATAAAGAAGAGAAAAAAATCCCTTTAAGCATTCAGTCGATATCTGCAAACTGAAGCAAATAGTGGGCAAATCAAATAAAGTACCAACAATATCTATTTTATGAGGATGCTACAAGAGTGTTTTTTGTTGTTGTTTTTTTTTTTTTTTTTTTTTCTTTTTTATATATTGTAATCAGTTTTTTTTTGTTTTTGTTTTTTAAATCATAATTGCATTATAAAAATTATTTGAAATGATAATCTTTATTATAGATAAGAAATACTTCCATTGACTTTCCGGAGGAACTTAAAGTGTATTCCGATATAATGATATGTTTGTTTTGTTTGTTTTTGGGTTTTACGTCACATCGACACAGTATAGGTCATATCGCGACGTTCCAGCTTTACTGGTGGAGGAAGACCTCAGGTGCCCTTCTGTGCATTTTTTCAGGCACGAACGGGTACCTGAGTAGAACCACCAACGTCCCGTAAGCTAGCTGGATAGCTTCCTCACATGAAAGAATCCAAAGTCCCTGTCGGGATTCGAACCCACAGAGGTGAGGGGCAAGTGGTTTGAAGTCAACGACATTATCCACTCGGCTTTATCATATTATGATATGAAAAAAGTATGTCAATTAGAATGAATTTCAAAATATCACCTCATGTTATTTAATTACAGACGGAAACTATAGAACTTTTTAAGAAATTGTTAATATATATAGTTTCCGTCTGTAATTGAATAATGATCAGTAAATAAATAAACTGTCAAATCAAGTCCATCAGGCCATAATAACAAAAATGTCTCAATAACTTAAAGCAATTATTAACAACATGTTTAATTCTTGAAACCGACGTCGTAAGTTTAAAAACCATATCCTTTCAGTGTTTTCGAGGTTTTTTTATCAAAGTATGTCGGAAATTGCTAAAAAGACGTAATTGACATTAGTCGCTTAACAGCTGACCGGAACAAAGGAAACGAAATCCGTTTAGATGAATTTTAAATAAATAATATTGTAACATTCAACATGATACAGATTCGTTAAAACTGTATAATTAGCATTATTGTTGATGAACATACGAAATAACGAAAGGAAAAAGTACTTTTATTACAAAGAACAAATTTCATAAGCAAGTGACGTAAATCGACACTCAAGTTTGAATACAACAGATTGTATAAAAAGTAAAAATTCAAAGAAAAAACGGCAAGATTTTATGGTGAAGGTATAGTCGCATAGTTGCTTAATCATGCCATTTTGTGAGTAGCGATAAATAAGCAGCTGTGTGTCAAGAATATGTTCAAAATGTTACCTGCTTGTAATATGTTAATACACAAACAATTAAAGGTTATAACAAAAGGGAATACGCAAGTACGAGGCAACGTAACGCGTTTGTTGGAGATATCAACGATAAGCGCTTTGATTAGCGAAAACAATACCCAAAACCATTGTTTCTATCTGGAATCATAGTAATCGATGTGCTTTAGGAGATTTATGAATACGGCCACAGGTTTGAAATTTCTTTGAAATACCGCTAACAACTTACAGTTAAAACTATCGGTTTGTAATTTCATCATACTCATCAAATAAATGATGAATAATACTTTTGCACTTATATCATACCGTAAGTTGAATTTAACACGCTATTGCTTATTTCTTGTAGCCAAGTTTAATTATTTTAGTGTATTTTAAACCGAATGACTATGTCCGGTCGGTTAATCATAACTTTTGTGTTCTAAGTACCGAGTATTTAAGAAAGTACCGACAATTTGTAATGACGTAAATCCAATGATCAATTAAGCCGCATCAAGACCAAACCAACATATTGGGTTTGCGACCGGCATGGATCCAGACCAGCCTGCGCATCCGCGCAGTCTGGTCAGGATCCATGCTGTTTGCTATCAGTTTCTCTACTTGTAATAGAGTTGGTAAGCGAATAGCATGGATCCTGATCAGACTGCGAAATACTTGAAATACAAAAGTGTTAACAAATATGAGCCTACATTAATATTCCAGAATATTTAGGGATTCGGCGTCCATCTTTGACGCCATCTTTGATTTCGAAGCTTCGCACCGGAATTGAGCCAAATGAATATTCATTCCGGAAAATTCAGACCCAGACGAACAATTTGGTATATAAAACTTGCTGTTGTCTGAGATAGACCACTTCGATGTAATTTTACTCTATGAATATGCAGCACTAATAGTCATACCGCAACCAATCAACCAATCTGACAAACCCTGCTAGATCATTTCTTTACAAATCAGCAACACTCGATATAATTTTGTCACTATTTATATTTGAAGTGGTTGAAATAAGAGTGTGACATTATCCTGTATGTGTGCAAACTCTCACGAAGGTATTTGAAAAGGGATATTTCAAGATAACTATTCAATCCGTAAAAATAATCTTATATTCTTTATTATGTAAATGAAATGATTACAAATAAAAATAACAAACTAATTCAATATTTATAGTTTTCTATACCATCGAATTATAATTATACTTATTTTCGTGCAAATTTTATTTCCTGCAAACTAAAAACAAAACAGAAATATGACAGCTGTTCTCAATCATCATAAGAACGGACAAAGAAAATAAAACTTAGTATAAACAAAATTGAAATTTAATTAAGTGAAAATAAGTACAACGAGCGAAGCAATTAATTTTAACATTTTCAAGGTGAATTGGCTTTTCGAACTTACTATAACGTGTAAATAATTGTAATTTTTATTTATACACAACCTTGTCTTTTAACACGTCAATAACATGTTATTCTTTGGATTGTTTTCGTGGCAAACGAAAAATAAAGAGGACTAGCATACTTATGTAATTATTCTGACAAGTTAATTAAAGCAAAGAAAGAGTTGGAAACCAGTCGTAATACCTTCACATTTGCGTGTTTGTAAAAAGCTTTGAACAGTCATATCGACTATTATACATGTGTTATTACTTTTATAAAAGTCTAGCCGATGTGTAAAGGTTCTCAATATTATGATAAAAAGTCTCCACATTAATTGTTTGCTATAACCATTATTTATTAGAGTTAATAATATTGTTTTCTTTTATTTAATTTAGTTGATTTAATTTCTGTATTTATTTCATCTATCTGCAAAAATCAATGCTTTAAGCTTACATCTTTCACGAAATAACTTAGAATGTTAATCAACATTTTTTAAAGAAATATTTTAAAAGAATATCCAATGTCTTTGTCAATACTGTATATACTTATGGAAAATGTGCCCGTTATGGACCAATGCATTGTCAGGACTTTGAACACACCAATAAAGATTAACCAACAGGACATTTTTTATCATCATCATTATAATCATCATCATCATCATCATCATCATCATCATCATCATCATCATCATCATCATCTTTATTATAATCATTATTATTATAATAAGTATTAGTATTATTATTATTATGAAATAAATATGAAATCTATAATTTTATGTACAAAAAATACTTACACAGTAGAAGCATCCCAATATAATATAGTTCTTTAATAGGGCAACACTAGTCTTTGCTCTTATAAAAGTGATTTGCCCTCAGGAGTGGGACATCCTGGTATCAATGACTACACCTTCATTCAGACTTTGTATGGTTGAAATACCATTCAATGAAAAGAACGACGGATTTTGATTGTCCTGTAGGATTATTTTACTTCTTTTTGTGTGTGTGTGTGTGTGTGTGTGTGTGTGTGTGTGTGAGTGTGTGTGTGCGTGTGCGTGTGCGTGTGTGTGTGTGTGTGTGTGTGCGAGTGTGTGTGTGCGTGTGTGTGTGTGTCTGTTCGTGCGTTCGTGCGTGCGTGCGTGTGTGTGTGTGTGTGTGAAAGCAATCTAGGCAGTCTATTTTTTTATTGACTCATCTTCGTGACATCTTTAAAATGTTCAGATGTGTTAAAAGATAATCATACCAGGTCACGATTTTGTCACCTTATTCACTTTGTTCAGCTGAAGGTTTGAGAATATACAAATCTCAAATTTCTTAATATTTAATTATAGTTAGATAAAAGGTAAACATGTATTGATGAATATAGTTTACAAATACTAAATTAACATTCAAATAAAGAATTTTTCAAATTAGAAATGAATCTATTATAGGTTCATACGTTTATCTACATGTGCTTTATATTTCACTTCCATTCTTTTTTTTTAACTGTGTCGTTCTGTTATTCTAATCCATCCATCCATCCATCCATTCATTCATTCATTCATTGATTGATGATTGATTGATTGATTGATTGATTGATTGATTGATTGATTGATTGATTGATTGATTGATTGATTGATTGATTCATTTATTTATTTATTTATTTATTTATGTATTTATTTATTTATTTATACCCAAGAACGGAAATAGACCCTCATTTTATTTCTCAAAGTGAAAAAAATATAAGTTACCTGTTGAAGAAGATATACTTACATTGACTTGGTCTATCAGATAATTAAGAAATTCATTTACATTGTATAACTCACTACTAAAAGAATCATTATTTGCAACCGTGAAAGTTACAAAAAATTTGGACTTTTATTTCACTTTTGAAATATACCGTCATAATTATGATTGCATGATTTAAAGTTGCAGGTTAACCTGAAATTTACAGACATTGAGCCGGGCCTGAATGTGACAATAGACGATAACAATATTACACAACCCAAAAGGAATTTAATTAATTTAATGACTTACATAAAAATAACAAGTACAGTAATGTATAAGAGCATGTGAATTTTTCAAGTAAAGCACTTGAAAAATTGGAGGAAACATTCTAAAATATTTCCTAACAAAATTCAATTTTTATCTGCTATTAAATGAGCTAGGTTTCTTGTGTAATCGAAAATGTACAAACATTATTATTCCAATATAGATATTTTCGTTTTGCTTCCATCACAGTACAAACATGGAGAGATCTCCGACTATTTTATGAATTTACACGCAAATGTATTTGTTACTAAGCTCTATGCATTCTTCCTCATGGAAAAAGCAAACCGTCTTTTCTAGTTTTGTTAAACAATTGTTATGTAATGCATGAAACAAAATTATCGTGTTTTTTTTTTCGATAATATTCAGCAAACTCCCCGCAGCCGTACTTCCCCTGGTCACTACAGTAGTAAAGAAAAGCGTGACGTACGGCTGTAAGGAGTATTCAGATGTTCCAGTGGTGTGTTCAAATTGAGCATAAACTAGCGCCATCTAGCGCCATCGACACAGGCATGGGCGATGATGTTCTTATGATATCGTGTGATAACTGTCACGGAGTTCTTCGGAAGACTTGCATATACTACAAAAACACTCGGCAAAAATGATAATTTTCATCTTTGAAAATTGAGTTTTGGGTGCTGAATTAAACTGTAATGATTAGGTTGCCTAACATCTTGTATTATGTGTCAAAAACTAATTCATAGGCCATTTTATTAATCAATTTTGATATATAACACAATGTGTAAGGAAAGCTTAATCATTGAAAGTTTAATCTAGCACCTAAAATTCGCTTTTTAAAAATGAAAATTTTGACGAGTGTTTTTGTAGTATATACAAAAGTTTTCCGACGAACTCCGTGACAGTTATCACACGTTATCATAAGAACTCCATCCCTCGTGTAACAATTTCTCCCCCGTGATCGACCCTTAACTATAATACATTTATATTTCTAGAGACTGTAGTCGGGAAGTTTAATTGTAACGGCACATGAAAGTCAATCACTTCTCAGTGACATTTATGCAAATCATTTTAACCCCTAAACCTATCCCCTACACGTATATTTCATACACAGGAATGCTTCAAATAAAACAACAGCATGCAGTAATATTGTTTTATTTATTTTATACTTTTAATCGCAAGGACACATTTATATTATGTTCATCAAATAATTGACTATGAAATGTCAAACATAATTGATTAATACGCTTTACAGCAGTAATAGTTAGGTCCGCAGTGATTTGCACTCCATGTACATCCTCCAGAGCCGTATCCATATGAACCCAGATTAACTCTTCCAGAATCAGGTTGGTCTTCACCAGGGTTTGCTCTTAGAAGCGCGTGAGACTTTTTTATATGGAATGCATCGAAACATGCCACACTGTGAATATGAAATATATTATAAAGTTTTAAACAAAATACAGTTTTAATATTTATCATCACCATTATTACTATCATTTTTCACCTGCAAAACCACAATCATCATCATAACCATCATCTTAATCACTTCCCAATATCTCCATAGTCATGTTCAATACAACCACCATTACCATCATCATCAATACCATCATCATCATCACTATCATCATCATCACCACACCAATCATCATAATTATAACCGACATCATCGCCATCATCATTATAAATACTATCCTAACCATCATCATTTATTATCATCACTTACACAATTATCACAATTATGATAACCATCATCTACATCATCAACACCACAATCATCATCGCATTCATCATTTTTATAATTATTATCATGATTATCATAAGACCACCACTAACGATAATTATTATAATCATCACTAACACGATCATCATTTTATACTAACATTATCATCATTAACAAATTCATCATATTTACTAACATTATTATTATAAACAACATCGTCATTTTTACTAACATTATTATCACCAAGAACATCATCATTTTACTAACATTATCATCACCAAGAACATCATCATTTTACTAACATTATTGTTAACACCAATACCGTCATCAATTCAACTCCCATCATTATTATCGCCAAGACCATCATCATTTTAATAACATTATTATCACCAAGAACATCATCATTTTAATAACATTATTATCACCAAGAACATCATCATTTTAATAACATTATTAATATTGCCAAGATCACAATATCATTCTCATTATCATGTAGTCTTTGTCAACAGAAACAATGAGATGTCGACATTAAGGACAAAATCATTATAAAAAATGATACTTACAATTAACATCGCCGTAATTATTTTTAACATTATCACCATTATCATCATTATTATTGTAATCATAACCGCTTCAACATTCTTTATCATGACAATCATTTTTATAGCCCAAATTATCGTCATTTTTTCAACATTTACAATAACTATGACCACAATAAGGACCAACAGGAAAATATACATTGATACAGTTGAAAATAATAATTAAAATGTTATTTTCTCTCACCTCTTCCTCTGATAAGAGATATATTTA
>NW_026862080.1:0-37975 GCF_026571515.1 Ruditapes philippinarum | reverse complement strand
TTTTGTTTAAAATTCTATCTTGATAATTCCATTTAATAATGGACAGTTCAAAAGATGAAAGCTTTGAAAGTCAATTTCACAAATTCAGCAAGTTAAAGATTATGTTTACAAATCTTCACAGACTTACTAGTGTCAATACGGTCGGCTGCTCAAGATTAATATGTTGTGTTTTTTGTCTTGAATGCTGTCACATAACGTTTTTGTATTGCTACTTGCAAGTTAAGACATTTAATGCGTAGCTTGACAAAATGGCCCCAGGTTAATATTTGTAAACAAAGTGTGAAACAAATCTTCCACATTTAACTTATATAAAACGTTTTTGAAACATCCATTCTTTCCGGAAGTAGTATATTTTTTAAATTTACATAAAAACGAAAATAAGATAAAATTGTAAACTTAAGATTATCCTTGAAATTACATATGAACTTTTGAAATGTTCATAGCAAAGTTAAAAAGAAGAAAACCGAAAACCCGCTTAGTTGTCATGAATGCAGATGTATAAATGCCTATACAATGCATAGCTGTGAAAATAAGCCTCCTTTTCAAAAATCGAAAAGGAAATGGCATATATTTAGTCTAACCTTTTTTTAAAGGGCGGACAACTCTTTGTCCCTTTCTTGTATGAGAAGGGGAATCCTGTGATGTGTGTATGTGGTCGCGCGGTCACTTTACTTCTTACATGACCTCAATGTAGGTCGCACGGTCGAAACACAATTTCAGTGTTATATATTTATTAATTTATTTTTTTTAGTAAATTTTAATGTTTTATATTAGACCTATCTATCTTAAATGAACTTCATAAACGGACTTCGTAATACGTAATAAATTGGGGGATTTTCTCAAAACATAAATGATAAAAAGATCAATATGCTACTATTGTAATACAGCGGATTTTTTACATGTATATGATAGCTATACTATTTCTATAAACCATCAACACATTAAAAATGGTGAAAATATAACATAATTTATGTTAAGACCAAATACGAACAAACAAACAAAAACAACAAAATACGAATTTCTTCATTGTTGTGTTAAATTTTCAACAAATTACCAAGACGCGATTTTTTCAAGATATACTAGTAAGTATTGGTACATGGTGTGAATGCAGGATTAACGTAAATGTTATCACTACCGTCACAGCTGACTCCAAGTTCATATGTATAATATGTAGTAACGCTTCAGTGGGAATGGCACAAAATCTCGAGCGTCAGAATTATACAAATGTCGCCATTTGAATTCACAATAACTTGTGTGTTGATAGCGTGGAAGTGACAGTATCCAGAATAGTATTGTTCTTGTGGCTTATCCATTGGTCACAATACATGTATTTCGTGTGCTATTCCATCCATTGCACCAACTGCGAGATACAATTTATCCCAGCCGCCACGTTTACTATGCCACTGATCTATGATTGACTAAGTGATATAATTCGCAAATGTTGTGTTAAAAGTATGTATTAATGTGCGATTTTCAACATGTCCATACGCGGCACACACATTGAATAGGTAAGTGTTACAATACATGTTCAACATCGGTTTCATATCACAAACAATAAAATTGTGTTTACTGGAGATAGTTTGTGGCGACTGTAATTTCTAAGTTTATGATTTGTTACATATCTGCTAATGTTTCTCATGTTTTTCCATATGATTATAGAAATAGAAAAATTTGGAAAAAAAAACGTTTCTTCCGGAATATATAATCAATTATCTAGTACAGAGTCTGGTGGTGGCATCATTACAGCAACATTACGTGCACGGTTGATATATTCAGAAGCATCTGGCGGGGATTGAACTAAAGCTGGAAGTAACGAAAGACCGGTAGGGCCATTTCAACTTCATGAATTCCCGATTTCATCTTCATGAATGCACAATTTAAATTCGTCAATTCCCGTTTTCAACATACGGAATTCACGAATTCACATTTTTTTACTTCGAGAATTCACGACTTCAACTTCACGAATACACGATTTCAACTTCAAAGTTGAATTCGTGAAGTTGAAATCGTAAATTAGTGAAGTTGAAATCGTGAATTCGTGAAGTTGAAATCATTAATTCACGAAGTTGAAATCTTGAATTCACGAAGTTAAATTCGTGAAGTTGAAATCGAAGATTCGTGAAGTTGAAATAGTGAATTCACGAAGTTAAATTCGTGACGTTGAAATCGTGAATTCGTGAAGTTGAAATCATAAATTCATGAAGTTGAAATCGTGAATTCGTGAAGTTGAAATCGAGAATTCATGAAGCTGTAATCGGGAATTAATGAAGTTGAAATGTCCCCACCGGTCTTTCGTAGGAAGTGATGCTAAATGTAGCATTCACCTTCTAGCGTTAATACAATGCAAACAGTATAGTGTTGCAGCGAAAAATAACACAACTCTTGTCAAACATAACACAAAATTTTAACGGCACGCGTATAATAGCAATGAACAGGTTTTCCCCACTCAATGGTATTAATGTTGTGTAAGAAAATCGGCAACTTTTGAGGACCTAGGGTTTAATGCTAGTCGGTATAGCATATGCACCATTATTGTATAATTCTAACCCTCGAGAATTTTGTGCAATTTCACACTGAAGCGCTACTACATTTTATTAATACTAAAGTAACATTTATATTTATACAAATACATTCATACGATGATGATGTTGGGGATGTGATATAGCTAGTGCTCCACAGCTCGCAGACGGTCTACTTCAGAAAGAATTACAGGTTGACAACAATAACGATGAAAGAGCAGTTCCAGACCAAGTTTATCACCCTGTGCTGGCTGTTTCAAATGTTGCAGCAGGTCGACGTAACCAATTACCGGCTCATCGCAGGAGGAATAGGCGCTCCCTTGTAAATCAAATAAGATAAAATCAGGCTATCTACAGGAGTCTCCCCATCCCCTTAAAAAGAAGAAAAAACTACTCTGTGAACTTTGCGTCAGCAGTGATGACATTAACCCTTAAGTCCTGCTTTCACAACACTCAAAACTTAATGGCATGTTGGTCTTTGGTTGGAAAATTAGCACTGCAATAAAATATATGAATTAAGAAACTTATACTGTTTTGTCATGTTTAATTATCTTTATTAAAAATATTGTTATATTGTTTCCATCTTTAATATATTAATAGAAACACAATAACAAGCATATATATGTACAAAACCGCAGATTTAGCGTAATGATCATTTTATCTTATTTTCCGCGCAATTATGTTTTGAGAAGATCCCCCAAATTATTCCGTATTACGAATTCCGTTTGCGAAGTCCTTTTAAGATAGAAAGGTCTATTAAGATACTTTTATAAGGTTTATTTTCATTCAGAAGTTATTAAAGCCTAAGAAGGACACTGTCATTTTAAGTAAGGATTATTAAATTCTCAATAAAGACTTGGATACTCCTATTTTTGGAACCCTACTACGACTCTTGTAACCCCTGTTTAGAACTAATTTGGTATTGCAAATGATAATTAGGAGAATAAGACTAATAAGAACTTCAAAAAAAAACTTGATATTTTGATATTTAGAGGTCTTTTATAACTTTTAATAAGGACATATAGAGATCTCAGTATTTGGAAAGATCAAATTATTTCATACGCCTTATAAAATTATACGTTATTTTCGAGAGCGTTGAATTCTTAAGTTAACAAGTTTCAAGGGTCAATAGTTGCAACTCAAATCCCTTATTCAAACCATAATAATATGTTTATGAATAATATTATTTCACAACTTTCAATTGTATATGATAATCTTTAAAAAAAATCCTTCAATACACACTTTTGAGTTATTGGTGAAGTAAAGCAAGGTCACATATTACTTAAATTTGTTAGCTGGTCTGATGCCCTTATGTTGCCGACTGTACAAAATATGAAAAACGGCTATTTAAGTTTTGGAAACAAACTACGTCTGCACAGTACTGTCAAAATCATCTTATATACAAAACTTTTTTGTATAGTTCCATATGCTTGTATTTTATTAATTTATTGATTTATTTACTTTTTATGTTTTAGGACTCGCCAAACTATCGTGTCATTCCTAACTAAATCAAGTGTCTTATTCAAAACCATATAAGACTCGGCTACTTCTTAACCAAATAAACATATCATAATGAATATTATATTCGTTTACACAGACATATTCTTCAAACCTGATACCAGGCACATTTTCCTGAGTATTTGTAAAGCGGTTTATAGACATAAAGACCAGCAAATATATACAACAGTCCCTATCGAGTATAATAAACTCGTCAGGAAAACATAGACTGTCTGAAACTAATGTCTTCTATCAATAAGAACCACAAAGAAGAATACTTTATTTATAATAAATCATTATTCATGGATTTTTAGATGTGATTATAGACAACACAAAGACCTATATACAGCCACAAAATAAGAGCAAAGATCAACACGGCAATGCAACGTTCACAGAACGGAACACAGCCTCTAACACAACAAACCAGACCATCAGGGCACCCTGAAGGCAATTGAAAATATGGAACAAGAAAATGATAAGTGAGACACAACAGACATTAATGCACTTGTTACTGTATAGTTAAAAATTTGACCAGTGTTACAACTGGTTATGAGTGTCAAATAGCCGATTACTAATTACTAGATGATTTGCTGACAATTGATATACATGTTTAACATTAGGACAAATACGTAAAGGTGGACTGAATGGCTTTTTATGGAAAGTTTAAGATAGTAAATTATTTTTTGTCTGAAATAAACGGTTTAATATATAGTTTTTGTCGCACAAAAAAGGACACCTGAAGTTTCCTTTCAGCATTAAAGCTGGAAAGTCGCAATAAGAACTTAACAGCGTTGTCACGACGAAAATCCCAACCAAAATATATCTGAATATCTATTAGAACCTATTCAGTGTCGTTCAGTTATTGTTACATATAATAAAGCTTGAAATCTCAGGTTTTTGGCTTTATTTTTTGTCATCTTGTAACCAACAACACATTCACTTGATATCTATTTCAAAACAAGTGAAACAAGATACAGTTCCATGGAAGCTTCTTTATCATTCACTCAAAGTACAAGAAACTTATAGTGCAATAGATACGCAAATCTTAAATGGTGCAACAATACATAAATTTAAAATGAATTGAAAGACGGCGAGAAAGATAGATTGAACATGATAAATCATAGTTTAGTTCGTGATTTAACATTTGATCCCTTTCTACACAAATATTGATACACTTGTACGTTAAAACAAGAAAAGCAGATGGTTTTATTAATTATTTTGGTCAATTTGTCAGCTCATTACTCACTTGCTAGAAATCAAATGTCACAGTGACCTGAAAAATAGCAATTTTCTTTCCACTTAAAAGCTATAGTCACATTCACTCAAAGTTTATGGAGAGTTGGTCATAATTATAATTTGCTAAAGTAGCGATTATTTGTGGCAGTGTTATCCCAAAGGTTTGTCCACAATTATGTTTGATATAACTTGAGGAAACAATTTTCTCTTGCATCATTTAATTCCACTTAAAAGCTCTCTACACATTCACTCAAAGTTTATGGAGAGCTGGTCATGATTACAATTTGCTTTGGTGATTATTTGCCGCAATGGTATCCCAAAGGTTTGTTTTTCCGCAATTATGTTTGATATAACTTGAGGAAACAATTTTCTCTTGCATCATTTAATTCCACTTAAAAGCTCTCTACACATTCACTCAAAGTTTATGGAGAGCTGGTCACATGATTACAATTTGCTTTGGTGATTATTTGCCGCAATGGTATCCCGAAGGTTTGTTTGTCCTCCTCAGACGTATTTGATGAAAGAATTTACAACCTAGACTAATAACATCACACTTGCCTTTGACAAAAGATAAGAAATTTCGTATAACCCATTGTGACGCATTATTCAAGTAAACATAGATAACCATTTCATAGAGATGACAAAGCGTTTAACGATGTTGGGGAAAAAATTGTGTTTTTATAATGAACCCTGTATATATTCAACAAACACATTTTGCACAATGAAAATGTTAATTGTTATTTTATAAGGCGTGAAATAAGTGTGCTTATTTTACTGCAGTCTGCAGTATTTTGAATGGCATTCGACTTGGTCTAAATAAACAACGTAAATACGAACATCTCCTATAGATATTTATCTCCTTCGGCAAATGATGTACTTTTAACAATTATTTATAATGCCACTTTTATATGCTTCATTAAAGTACTTCTCTTCAATAATCATTTTCCAGGGAACGGCACAGGAAGGATAGTAATGAACAAAGGACAATAGATATTTATCCAATATCAACTTCGTTATCTCTGGATATGTCGGCTTACATTAAACAGACCTCTAATTAATATTGATCCACGAATGTCTTACCGCGTTATTAATTCATATGAATGGTAGCTATTCTAAATTGGTCCAATCAAAGAAATGTAAAAGAAAATGCACATATTATTTGCAAATGATTTTGATATTTCAGGTGCAGATGTATTCGTTATGTTTTAAGTTTAGTTATAACATGAAACGACTTGTTGTAGCAGATAAGGCAAATTAGAGCTGTTTGAGGTAATTGTCATTCGTGTAATATTGTAGGCCTTGGTTATTTTTATGGACTCGTCCCGGTCAATGTACGCGCTCTTTTTTCTGTAATAAAACGGTCACATTTAAGGCTTATTTCTGGACTTCTGTTAAACTCAGCAGAAACCTGTATTTCATAACTTTAAACATCAACACTAGACAAGTCAATCGAAGCCCGAAATATTCCACGGTTAAACGTTTAATATTTACACGCCCGATAAATGATAGAGCTACCTCTTTTGGAGGTATAAGGTAAATCGCTCCATCGCTGCTTCCGAGCTAGTGCATGTTGCTAAAATCAAGCGTCAAGCGTTTTCATTTTTTATATATTTTGTAAACTCTACACGCACCAGAATGAAAGACAAAAAGACCAAGTTCAAAACCCAGAAAGCAGAAACTCTAAGGATTTAAATGTAGAAAATTCAAAAAACTTCAAGCCCCCAGGCACAAGACAAACATATGCAGAGGCCACAAAACAGGGGGTATGCAGCGAAGATCTCCAATAAACTGTACAAAATCTAATGAAAACAGTGCAAGATTTGGTAAAAAGAACAGACGATTTATCCGAGCAACGAACAGAAACAAATGGAAAAAACAGAAGAGAAGGAAACAACAAATTTCGAAAGGTAAAGAAACAGTATTAAACATATCATCGAGAAAACTTACAGAAACTGATTATTTACTATTAAGTAAAGGCTTATCATTTTGTCCTAAATCGCGAAGTCATGACAAAATTAAGTTAGCTGAAAATTCGTTCAAATTTACTAGACGGCTTAGACTTAAAGAGTTTTTCGAAAGTGAGAATAATGAATCTACTGAAAATGAATATAAACAAGAACCTTTTTTCAATAAGAAACAATCTACTTTCACGCCACCTGCCGGGAGAGATACGTATTTGGATTTTTACATAGAAGCTGTGAATCAAGAGATCCTTAAGGCTGAACCAAAACGGAGGAATTATACGAATATTTCAAAACCGGAACTCGAATCATTGAAGAGTTTATCCAGCGATGAAAGTATAGTGATAAAAAAGGCTGATAAATCAAGTACTATAGTGATAATGAACAAAGAAGATTATATTGCAGAGGTGAATAGACAACTTAATAATCCCCAGTATTATACTAAACTCGATCATGATCCGTCATCTTCAATTCATAGCAATATTTTAAAATGTATTGATGAATTAGGTAAGGTTAACGTGAATATTTTAGATGAATTTGACATTTTTCCGGTAGATGTACGTACTCCCGGCTTTTATATCCTTCCTAAAATTCATAAGCAATATTGTGAATTGTACCCTTTAGGTTATCCTGGACGCCCGATCGTTTCCGGTTGTAAATCAAGAACAGAAAATATTTCTAAGTACCTAGATTCCATTTTAAAGCCATTAACACATAATCTACCTTCGTATATCCGGGACACTTCTGATTTTATTGCCAAACTAAAAACCACCTCTCTTGGGTCGGGAGAACATTACCTTGTTACGTTAGATGTTACATCTCTATATACGAACATTCCCCATACAGACGGAGTAGAATCTTGCAGACATTTTTTAGAGAGAAATCCCCCCAAAAAACTTTCATGTAATGAAATATGTAAACTTCTTTCCTTAGTCCTAGAAAATAATAACTTTCAATTCAACGGTGATCATTATATACAAAAAATGGGAACAGCAATGGGAAGTTCTATGGCACCCTCTTACGCTTCGCTTTTTATGGGTAAATTTGAAAATGACTTTTTAAGCCAACGTTCTTTAAAACCTAGTTTATGGTTCCGTTTTCTTGATGATATATTTTGTATATGGAGTTATTCCCTTGATGATTTGAATGCTTTCATTGATAGTTTGAATAACTTTCATCCATCTATAAAATTTACAGCGAACGTTTCTAAATCTCTCGTATCATTTTTAGATGTAAACGTTTCATTAGACGAAAACAATATTATTCACACTGATATACATGTTAAAGAGACAGACAATCATCAGTATTTAGAATACTCTTCCTGTCACCCAGTGTCTTGTAAAAATGGTATTCCGTACAGTCAAGGAAAACGTTATCGCCGTATCATTTCTGACGATAATGTTTTCAACGATTCTTTACAGAATTTACGTACATACTTCAAAGCAAGAAATTATCCTATCAATGTTATTGATAACGCACTAAGTAAGGTTTCATGTCTAACACAGGATGAGGCCCTGTGTACTAACAACAAAACAAGTGATGGCAGTGTTATTCCCTTTGTTGTTGAGTATAACCCAACTTTACCTAATATTAGTAATATAATTAAAAAGTATTGGGATTTACTTAAACTTTCAAGTAAATGTTCTGTGCAAAAGCTTCATGAAAGTAAACCTTTGGTTGCATTTAAAAGACCTAAAAATCTAAAAGACATTCTCGTTAATTCTAATATAAGGTCTAATAACAAAAATGCGAAAAGTTCATCCAAATGTAATAGAAGTAGATGTACACATTGCAGCTCCATTATTGAAAGCAATATATTTAGTAGTACTAATATTCCTGGTAAGAATTATCATGTTAATAACAATACTGATTGTTCTACGAAAAATGTTATATATCTTGTCACTTGTGATAAATGTAAAGAGCAATATGTTGGTCAAACGAAGCAAAAAGTGTCTAAACGCATGAATAGCCATAGGTTTGATATCAACAATTTTTCCGATCCGTTATTTTCGACCAATGTCGCTACACACTTAAATAAAACCAATCATTGTATTAAGGATTTTAAATTTATGCCTATAGAGATTGTCACCGAAGATATGGAACGCTTATTACAAGAATCATACTGGATTCATAAGCTTAACACATTATCTCCTAATGGTATGAATGCAAAAGTTTTGTACAATATATAACTTTGTCATTATTGAGCCGGTATACATATACATGTAGTATGTTTTTTCTCATATCAAGGTTTTTTATCATTATTAATTATGAGAATTTTTGTATCACATGTGCAGATCCATATTATTTGTGTAATTTATTGTATATTGCTGTATTTATATTCATGAAAGATTCTGTATTTATTGGACAAAGTTTTTATTCCCGCGTTAACGTCACGTTCTGTTTAGCGTATAGTTAAACGGACGTTGCGTCATTTGTCATTTGTTATTTTATAAACGTCAATTTTTTCTGAAGAAGACTAAACGTCGAAAGCTTAAGAAAAGCGTTTGTTTTTATTGAACTGATTATATATGTAAACTCTACACCAAATATCATAATTCGGAGAATGCTATGCGATGTAGATTTGATTAAAGTTTCTAGAAAACATAAAGTTAAAAATACTTATAAAATACTTGTGTTTGAAATGTTGTTGTGGCGGTATTAATTATGCAAATCGTTAAATAATACCCTATATTTTTATAGAAGTGTAGATGTGTACGTCTTCAGTGTTGTTATATTTTTCTTGTCCTTCGGGATCATTGATGTGATTAATGCTTCCGAGGGATCATTTTGTTTCAAGATTTTTATACTTCACAACAGCAGGTGTCAAGTGCCGTGTGGCAGCTGTAAAAAGTTGCCCCGTACTTCATTTCAGTGTTGTTATATTTTTCTGTTCCTTCGGGATCATTGATACCAGCACTAAGTGTTGAGAATTGAGTACCGCTCAAGCCGGTTCTAGGGGGCGTGAGGGATGTTGCACTTATTCATTACACTAGATCAAACCGAGTCTGCAATTCTTATGTAATTTTTTTTGTGATTAATGCTTCCGAGAGATCACTTTTTCCAAGATTTATAACGTTGTTATATGGTATGCAATGTATTTCATACTTAAAAGCATTGGCGTAAAGATTTTAAGGCCGATCGTGATCATTTTCTTGTCACTATAACACAAAATAGAAGTAACCACCAACTTATTAGATAATACAGCTGTGTCTTTATATCGAATAATCGGATAAATGAGTTGAAAACAATATATTGCACTGCATTTTCAATCAATTACATTTCTGGACAGGATGTTAATTCTTATGTCGGTAAGAAATTAACAAAGAAAGTATTTGATATAATCAAACCATATATAACCTAGATAACAACATATTAGTATAGCATTACCATAGTAGTAAACTGAAATTTGTTCATGAATCAGATAAAGGTTCACTTGTAAAGAATGATGGCGTTCAATATCAGATTATTTCACTGAAGAACATTCCTCATGGAGAAAATTATATTCATCGTATCCAAACAAGAACAAATAAAATAAAACATAAATTATTAAACTGATTCAAATTAATTTAATGATAAACTGATCTTTGTTCCGATGTCAAATGAAAAGAGAAATGTTTATCTATGTACATAGTTCATCTTTTCTCCTACTCTCATCACCGCCCTTGTGTCATTTCTTGTTTTTGCCTTGTTGGTCTTTGATCTCATTTTCTCACATGTTTCGACATGTCAATAGTTTATTACGTGCTAATGCAGTAAATCTAAACTAGTCAACAAATCCGTATATTATGATCAAAATGTGTGAACTTTGTTAGTGCAAATAATCTATATATTTCCTTTTTCTAGTCAGTTTCTGAAAATCAATTTAAAGGCCTATTATGTCCACAAAATGCTTTTTTTTATTTCGGTATACTTTAAAAGTTTCCAAACGGTAACTCATTTGCCAAATTCTCTTAACAATATTTTTCTTCTGTTGCTTTTTGACAATAAGTACATTTATATCAATTTAGTATTTTATATGGAAGTCAAAATACTACTTTGTTTACATTTTGCTACTTTGATGGCAAATTGTGTCACATTTAACGCTACTTTCTTAGATAACAAGCATCTAACATGCTCTAAATCCATGATATAAATTTCATTAAACCATATGTGCCCTTTCTAAAAAAGTACACAATGAATCGTTTCTGACGCATCATGTGCCTTTAAACTTGATAAATTACAAATAAGTAATCATTAATGAAGGTGGTATTTTAAATGACGATCCATGAGACGTATTAAGTATTCCATAAAAGCATTTACGACATGTTTTCTATACACTTAACAAATCTGGCTTTTAAGTGTTTCTAGGAATATCGTGAGTGACATAAATAATAGGTCATACAATTCTTACAGTGATCATCAAATGAACGAATTAATGAAGCAGTAAACATTTTTTATGAAATGGCATAATGGAAAGGCAGCTTTTCTCATTTTTAAATCCTATTTTACAATGATGACAGAGATAAAGAATGAAAAGTTAATCGACTAAAAAAACATTATTCAGTGAAAAATAAAACGACGTCTTAGCTTTTTCTCAAATAATTTGCTGTTTTCTTTAAGAAATGATTTAGCCAAAATAAAAGGTTAAAATATTTAATTACATATTATTAATTTTATTTATACATTAGGCAAAACAATTAATTCTATAAGAAATATTGAAATTACCGGAAATGGTAAAAGAGAAACAAAGAAAACAAGTGCGCGGCGTTATGGTTTTTCTATCGGTATCTTAAGTAAGGAATCTAAACTTCGGTTCCGAATTCAGACCAAGATTACCAAGACAATATGACAGTGAGCGTAAGTGATAAGCGGAATTTGAAAACCATTCATTATAATGATTACTGTTTCTTTTTAAATTATTTTCATTGGGGTGGATTCAATCATTTTGCAGAAGTGTATCAGAATTCAGCGCCTTTGATGAGCGTATGAATGAAAAGGGCGTTTTGAAATTCTGGTATAATAATAAATAATATTAAAACATGCAATCGTTTCAGTTGATTTTCTTAACCATTTGGACAAATATAATGATTTGCAATTAAAACGTTTTCACAAGAATTGAATATTTAATTATTTTACAGCGGAATGCAACATACAAATCGTTTTTATTACACCCCAACAAACGAAGTTTAGGGGATGGGGGTATATAGCTTCTCGGTAGATCGGTTGGTCGATCCGTCCGTTGGTCGGTCTCCTTTTTGGTCTCCGGACGATAACTTTAGTTTGAAATGAGGTATTGTAATAAAACTTAGTACATAGCAACCTCAATATGGATCTCCTAGGGTCAAGGTTAAGGTCACTGTCACTAAAAATAGAAAAAAACTGGCTTATGGACAATAACTAGCTAGAGTTTAGAATGAGATATTGTAAGCAAACTTGGTAAATAGCAAGCTTATGTAAAGACGACAGCGAGGATTGCTTTTGGACCCCCTGGGATCAAGGTCACTGTTACTAAACATAGTAAAATGGTTTTCGGACAATAACTAGAGTTAGAAATGAGATGGTATTTAAAGCAAGCTTATGAGAAGACCCTGGTTGGGATTGCTATTAATTGAAATAATTCTTTGTATAGAGTTGCAACTTTATAAATTATAGGTAGAGTTCAATTTTTTCTTCAGACAACTTATTTTTCAAAAAGTCAAGGTTGCTAGCGGTGGTATTAATCACCTTTAGTGATAGGTCTAGTTACTTTAGCTATTATTTATCAGTACAACATGTCTGTCACACTGAAATTATAAACTATTTTTAATACAGAGCCAGTCGTATTAAGCACAAGGCCACAATTTACTATATTTTAGATATGTACATAGGTTTTTGCTAAAACGTTGAGTAGTTATAAAGTTTCGTTGTTTTTGTTTTTTTTTTAACTTTCTTAAAGAATTTATGTATAATTGTATTGAGATTGTGTGAAACTTTTTTACACAGATCAAAAACAGCGATCTGTTCAGTGCTTAATATTATATTTCTTCATTTTTACCCATAGAAACATGCCCTTAATGACTTATCTAAGCCGTCTTTACTTGCAAATGAAATCACTCCTTTTGTTGTTCATCTGAAACAAATATTCCAATAAAATGCGAATTCATTATCGAAAATATTGACTCTTTGTAGGTCTGACATACAAGTTCTTATTTTGTTTCAATGCAGAAGAATAATATTATGCAACCATAAAGTGCATTAATATATGTTTTTACACAAATATCGAAGGCAAATATTTTTTATTTTAGATCTCTAAGGAGACAATGCATGATCAAACAATAGACACACTAGCAAGTCTGTATCCTTGCTAAATTGTTTCAGAATAGCATACATTGGCAGATGTTCAATGCTTTATCATCATCGTTTATTATCAGTGTAATATTATACTGCAAGTCTTTTATTTATTCCAATGTCAAAAGACAAAATGTCAATATGATTATCTGTAAAGAAAAGCCACTGAAAATATATTCTTAAAATATAATTACATTTTTGAATATGTTTATTATGCATGCATCCAATATGTTTTGCCTTTGTCATCAGATACCAGAAGCTGGGCTTGAGAACAAGTTTGATTACATGTTTTGACAGTTATGAAATCGTTCCAGAACTTTGTAACACATACAAAGTAACATAACAGCTAGTCCTTTTGGCTTTTGAGGTCTGCTTTCAGTGTCAATCGTTTTAATCGGTGGTGACAATACTATCACATCGGTGCTAGACGATAGTGCCTGCTGTTTTGTACATTAGCAACAGCACAGTGCTGAATTTAAACATTGTCTTATTTACCTGATTGCGGGTATCTAATACCATTATATCACCATATTTCAAACATTCTAATGTTGCATTGTTGGGGTTTAGTTACACCCTATAACAAGTGAATGGTAATAACTTAAATTTTCAATTTAGGTGCCAAATTACTCTTTATTGGAACGTTAACATGATTAAACAGCCTTATGATTACGACCATAAGTACTAATATTATGACACGGTCGTGTGCATTGGAAGTAATTTATGCTTTTCAATTAACATGTTTAAGAAGAATGGTCTATTTTCATATGGTATTATGTTGACATGTGCAAATAAACTTTAATACACTGTCATTAAAAATACTATTAAAATACTTTTAAAATCTAAAATGCCTTAAATACTTTCTAGTTACATTACAGACATTGACATCTTATAACGTTAACATAATAATTTCATTTGTGGCATGTTTAATGTATTTTAATGGCTTTATGTATAATAAAAAAATAATTTATTGAAATGTCATAAAACTTCCTTTTATCTGTTATATTCTATGTACAAAATTAAACGGCTTTTTAAAGTACAAGCTCCTTTATGAAAAAATAATTAACAATATAATATCATTTATTACAGCAGTTTTCTATTTTACTATCAATCTGATATCTTTATGTACGTTTTAATAATGCAAAGCCATGAAAAGGATGTTACGTATATAGGTCATGTGTAAGAGCAATATATCTTTTAAGAAGACACACACCGAAAATGTTCTTCAGCTATTTTGTCGCTGGTTCGGGAAATGTTTGTTCCTCAGAATGTATTTACCGACTGAATTAGCTATAAGTTGTTACAGGACCTATGCCAAGATTCAAACACACTTTTTTAAAACACCTGAAAGAGATACAGACATGATTCTAAATAAGTAAATCAAAGTCACTCGGCTGAACAAAACATTAATAAAAAGCTGTTTTTTATCTCATCTTGCAATATAATGCATTAACATTACAAAGAGGTAAAAAGGTTTAAAAATAGGATATGCTTTTCATAAAGTCATTTACTTTGACCACTATTCGGAGGAAAGGAAAAATCAATCTTCAGCCACCGGTACTTTTTGAAAACGAGTCGGACATCAATAATTTTTAGATTTGAAATAGCTAGGTGATAGTATGGTCCGACAATCCAGCCAAACATTTTGTCCTCAATTAGTTCTGCATTTTGAACTTTAGGATTTTGGTACTCCGGCTGTTGCTAAGACTGAAACAATTACGGCTACTGTAAAATATTGTGAACCGACCTTGTGTAATTGAAGGGGCCTTTAAGCAGTACAATGGAGAGAACTGGGTGAATTAATTTCTGCGCACTTTTTTACAATCGACACGTGTGGAAATATAATGAAGATTACTTTTGATTTACAATCATTCACGTTTTTGAACTAAATGGATTCGAAATATGAATAGAAAGACCAGGCAAACGTAATGGGTCTGTACAGTCTTACTAATAATGCTGCCAATTCAAGAGGAGCGGTGGCCTAGTGGTAAAGGTGTCGCCTCACAACAAATGGATCATGGGTTCGAGCCCTAATCGGGTCACGACGACCATGTATCTTCATATGACACCAGTACTGGTTGGTTCCAGGAAGCGGACTCGAAAGTGGTTAATATAAATTGCAAGTCGAGCTTAAACAAGATATGTTTGTAAAACATGTATGCCCCCTATCAGCAGCCAATTAGTCATGTGATAAGGTTATTATGCATGACTTCTGACCCAGTGATCAAACAATTAATAAGGGTTATCAAGTATCGACTGGTGATACCCTTACACTTTGACCCCTTGACCCAAAACTCAATAGGGGTCATCTGCTGGTCACGACCAATCATCATACAAAGTTTGAAGTTCATAGGCCTAAGCGTTTTTAGTTAATTGATCGGAAACCGTTTTTACCTACAAGGTCAATGTGACCTTGACCTTTGACCCCTTGACCCCAAAATCAATAGGTCATCTGCTGGTCATGACCAATCACCATACCAAGTTTGAAGTTCCTTGGCCTAAGGGTTCTTTAGTTATTGATCGGAAACCGTTTTAACATACAAGGTCAATGTGACCTTGACCTTTGACCCCAAAATCAATAGGGGTCATCTGCTGGTCATGACCAATCACCATGCCAAGTTTGAAGTTCCTAGGCCTAAGGGTTCTTTAGTTATTGATCGGAAACCGTTTTAACATACAAGGTCAATGTGACCTTGACCTTTGACCCCAAAATCAATAGGGGTCATCTGCTGGTCATGACCAATCACCATGCCAAGTTTGAAGTTCCTAGGCCGAAGCGTTCTTTAGTTATTGATCAGAAACCGTTTTTACTTACAATGTCAATGTGACCTTGACCTTTGACCCCTTGATCCCAAAATCAATAGGGGTCATCTGCTGGTCACGACCAATCATCATACAAAGTTTGAAGTTCCTAAGCATAAGCGTTTTTAGTTAATTGATCGGAAACCGTTTTTACCTACAAGGTCAATGTGACCTTGACCTTTGACCCCTTGACCCCAAAATCAATAGGTCATCTGCAGGTCATGACCAATCACCATACCAAGTTTGAAGTTCCTAGGCCTAAGGGTTCTTAAGTTATTGATTGGAAAGCATTTTTACCTACAAGGTCAATGTGACCTTGCCCTTTGACTCCTTTACCCAAATATCAATAGGGGTCATCTGCTGGTCATGACCAATCACCATACCAAGTTTGAAGTTCCTAGGCCTAAGGGTTCTTTAGTAATTGATCGGAAACCGTTTTTACCTAAGAGGTCAATGTGACCTTGACCTTTGACCCCTTGACCCCAAAATCAAGAGGGTCATCTGCTGATCATAACCAATCACCATATCAAGTTTGAAGTCCTTAGGCCTAAGGGTTCTTTCGTTATTGATCGGAAACCGTTTTTACCTACAAGGTCAATGTGACCTTGACCTTTCACCCCTTAACCCCAAAATCAATAGGGGTCATCTGCTGGTCATGACCAATCACCATACCAAGTTTGAAGTTCCTAGGCCTAAGGGTTCTTTTGTTATTGATCAGAAACCGTTTTTACCCAAGAGGTCAATGTGACCTTGACCTTTGACCCAAAATCAATAGGGGTCATCTACTGATCATGACCAATCACCATACCAAGTTTGAAGTTCCTAGGCCTTAAAGTTCTTTAGTTATTGATCAGAAACCGTTTTTGCTTACAAGGTCAATGTGACCTTGACCTTTGACCCCTTGACCCCAAAATCAATAGGGGTCATCTACTGATCATGACCAATCACCATACCAAGTTTGAAGTTCCTAGGCCTTAAGGTTCTTTAGTTATTGATCGGAAACCGTTTTTACCTAAGAGGTCAATGTGACCTTGACCTTTGATCCCTTGACCCCAAAATCAATAGGGGTAATCTACTGATCATGACCAATCACCATACCAAGTTTGAAGTTCCTAGGCCAAAGGGTTCTTTAGTTATCACTCGGAAACCATTTGGTCTACGGACCGATGGACCGACAGACCGACAAGTGCAAAGCAATATACCCCCTTTTCTTCGAAATGGGGGCATAATAATATGTTTAAACCGATATTGCAGCAGGATCATAAAATTAATTTTAGAAAACTCTGAATATATAACGTTGAGTTTCTAACCAGTGGTTTAATTTATTCTACGTCATCTTTGACGTCATATGCAATAGGTAGAACGTATACTCCTTTAATTATTGTATATTTATGCATTTGGCACAATTGTCTATGTTTAATATATAAATTGTTCCTGTTACAGTTCCATTGCTAAGAACTGTTCTTTTATCTTATATTATTATTTATTTCACGAGTCATTGTCTCATTCCTGGTAAGGTGCATATTATATTGTACATAGCATTATTCATGGATGCTAATAGCGTAGTCTTTGTTGAAGTTAAATTTCAACAAGTTTTATACCCTTAACTAGTTTTGTAAGAGAGGGGAAATAAATAATATACAAATCAATTCTGTACAATTCTTTATTATGAGAAGTCACACATTCATGCTATCAAAACCAATCAAACATTTTTTTAAAGTTTTAGATATAGCTCTACATAATGATAACAAAACTGGCAAAACAACAATGCTCTCTATAAAATAAAGCGTCCATGACATATAGATTTATATATTGTTTATATTTTGTTAACATTTCTCTATACTGATATACATTCAATTATTGTTGGATAAATTTTATGGAGGGCGTTCGTTGCCAAAATTCCAGACATGTAAAGTGTTCCTTTTTAAAATGACTTTTGAAAATGCGAACTTGTATGCCTACCATTTTTTATTGTACCCGTGCATAGCACATAATATGCCTCTTAATTCAATCTTTTAATTGAAGGTTCCCGCCTTTATATAACAAGTTTATTATATATCGTAACAACTGACCTAACATCTAAAACGACAAGAAATTTACAAGTTCGTATCTTCCATTGCATGCAATACATATACATGTTTGCACACTTATAGATCTGAAATATACAAATGAAATGTAAATCTTAAATACAGAAAATAGAGTTTAAGAAAACGTATTACCAGTTGTAGAACTACAAGAGTACGTTAACCGATAACATGTTTAAAATGACAAAAGTAGATTTACAAAGTTAAACGATTTTAAGTCAAGCATAACGCCCCGCCCCTCTCGGAGTATTTACGAACTTCTATTGCGGACAGGTATAAAACAGCGTCTCTCCCATATTTCTAAATAAAACTGAAGGACAAAATACGGCATTTTTCATAACATATAGTTGTTACATTTGTTACAAATGTTTTGTCTTTAACAACATCACTTTAAAATTGCTGATTTTATCATTTATGATGAAGATAACTTATGCATTAACTTATTATTTAACATCGTGTTCTTATCAGTTACAAATTATTTATCATTTTAGTGATTAGCCTGCTCTGCCTAGTGCCCTGTCGAGTGTTTTGTTTGGGGTCCGCCTGGGCTCCTTGCCACTTGTTCTTGTTACTGGGTCATGTGGGGTTGCGTTCATTGAGCGTTGATCTTGTTTATCATATATTTCTGAGAAACATCGGCGATTAGGAAATTTTTAGGGGAAACTATGACTAACTTCCAAGTAAGAAATTTTATTGATAATCTAAAAACCATCCAATATTTTTATTGGTATCATTGAAAAATGTATTGAAACAAATTTCATTTTCAACAAAAAATATGCAAGTATTTGCAAAAATAGGATTTTAAAGCGGCCACCGAGATTTCCTTTCCGAAATCAAGAAAATACTTATTCGTAGCACATACGTACAATCTTTAATAAGATATTTTCAGTATGAATAAAAACTTTTTGCACTTGTTCATTATCCCTCATGTACAGACTCAATCAAACCGAGTCTGCAATTCTTATGTAATTTTGTTGTGATTAATGCTTCCGAGGGATCACTTTGTTTCCAGATTTTTATACTTCACAACAGCAGGTGTCAAGTGATGTGTGGCAGCTGTAAATAGTTGCCCCGAACTTCACTCCAGTGTTGTTATATTTTTCTGGTCCTTCGGGATCATTGATGCCAGCATTATTAAGTGTTAAGAGAATTGAGTACCGCCCAAGCCGGTGCTAGGGGGAGTGAGAGATGTTACACTTATTCATTATCCCTCATGTACAGACTCAATAAAACCGAGTCTGCAATTTTCATGTAATCTTGTTGTGATTAATGCTTCCGAGGGATCACTTTGTTTCCAGATTTTTAATATACTTGTTCAAAGCTACGTCTTCACTGTCATTCAATATTCATTTTCTTTTTTGAATAAAGTATCTGAAGGAAGCGATGTGATTTTTTTCCCGAATATATGAGTGTGGTTTTAAGAGTGAAAAAATAAACAACGATAAGTTTGAAACAAAATTTTTAATACTTCTACGTAATTAATTTTCATTTTAAGGCATCACTAGAAAGTTCATAAAGGATTCTTTTACTTGAGTCTAAAATTATCAAAAAATATGATAAACAAGATCGACAAGGAATGCGGCGTTCAATGAACGCAGCCCCCACCCGACCAGCAACAAGCGCCAGCGGCAAGGACCCCAAGAGGAACCCAGACAAAAACAGGAAATGGCACAAGACAGAGCACGGGCAGGCAAACCACTACCTAAGAATAAATAATTAGAAACTGATAAGGAACTAACAGAAAACAAATAAATAATTGAATATTAGGCCCATAAATAAGTAATTAGGCCCCTTAAATTATCAAAACTGACCAACAAATGAAAAAAGTAAGTAGGGGCACCATGTTTCTCTTATTGAATTTCAGAGTGTGTTTTGTTTTTTTACTTGGGGACCATATGCCGTTTTTCATAGTATGGCACTTACGTGTCACATTGAAGGTTCCATGATAATCGCCATATGAACACATCTGCGGATGTTTCAAAATTCTAAATTGTACCAGTTCATGTTGAATTTTGCTTAAGCCGGTGCTAGGGGGCATGGACGGTAACTTGCTCTTTTCATTACCGTCCATGAACAGGCTCATTCAAACTGAGCCTGCAACATTCTCAATTTTATCGTTTTGAGCGTTCTTTAGGGATTCTTATTTTCTCTATTTTACAGAAAGTAACATGATAAACTTTTTAACGAAAAGTTAATTCATTTTGATTTAATTCATTTTTATTTTTCTAGGTATTATATAATCATATATCATAAATCGTATGAAGCACACTTTTATTTCAATCCAAAATTATCAAAATTGATTACGAAATAAAAAAAAAGGTTTGGAGGGAACGCCGTGTTTTTCTTACCAATTCGAGAGTGTTATTTTTAGAGGAAAAAATGATAAATTTTGAAACAAAAATTTCAATACATCTATTTAATTCATTTTTATTTCCGAGGCACTCATAAAAAGCGTATGGGGTAATCTTTCATTTGATACCAAAAATATTTGACTTTTTATAGAAATAGGCAGATCATTTTCCGTGCTCGAATACAATAAAAATGCAAGACATACATGTTCGCATTTTCAAAAGTAGTTTTCAAAAAGAACACATTACATGTCTGGAATTTTGGCAACGATCGCCCTCCATAAAATTTATTTGATGGATCTGTTGTATCCATTCTGATGATATTTTTACTTTTAAAAATATAACAAATAGTAGACCAGACATGTTATAAGACAAATATCAATCAATCAACGTCTGAAGTCTTAAGTAACTTATTAACATCCAAATCTTCATTGAAACCAGCTAATTTAAAACAAACAAAGTTCCACATAAAGTGAATTGAAAAGTTTCAAAATTGTTTAGTTCTCTCCGACAAATTATATGCTAACATAACATATAGATCTACTGAATACTGTTTGCAATTAACATTTTCAATCCTTAGATTTATAATCAATTAACATAACATATTCAAGCATTAAATTATCTAAAATATAATTGTTTAAGCATAAACATAGCCAATATAGATTTGTTATCATGCACATATGACTACATGTATAAAAATGTACTAGAATTATATATTCAAATTCCAAGTCACAAACAAACATGTCCGATGCATATGTTCATAAGACATATCTAAATATGGAATAAACATAAACATTCATATACCTAGTAAACAATTAATTACATCTTCATATAATTATATGTTTACTTATATACAAGATGAATTTACTCTACATATACATGAAAAGTTTAAAGGCACATTACGCTTCAGAAATGAATAGATTTTTATTTGTGTAAAAAGGGCAAATATGGGTTTTATAATGTTGTTATAATAGATTTAGAATATGTGATATTCTTATCACCTGACAACTGACAAAATATTGAGTTTGAAAAGAAAATATGATTAGGGTAGCAAAATGTAAACAAAATTGTAATTTAACTTCCATTTTGAATACTTATTCATCATTACTGTACTAAATGTTAAAATGCAAAAAAGATGGCTCAGATATATGGCCAATGAGAATCGTTTTTGGAAAATAAAAGTGGTAGCATTTTTTTGGCTTAATGGGCCTTTTAATCAAGCTTGTGTAACCAATTGAAGAATTACACATGCATGTATATATTCTTACAGTATACAATAAACATTTAATAACATGTATGTATATATGTACTGGATACATTCAATAAAGATTTCATGTTACAAATATGTGTAACATTATGTTTACATGGTACAAAATTGTGACAACAAGTTTAATTTACCAATCAACAACACAAATGTATGATCGTTTTTACTCAAATATTGTAATCATGAATATTTATACTTTAATCTTAATGTTACCATTATATTAACATAAACAATATGATAATAACTAAGTTCATAATGCACGACTGTCGGATTGAAAGAGGATATTTCATTCAAAATATTGCAAATATTTGATTAAGCCCCGCTAAATAACAAATTGCTACCACGAATTTAAATACACGAACAGTACCGTGGAAAAGATCAAAATGAAACTGTGTGATGAATTTATAAGTACTGCATTACAGGTCAAGAAAAAAGGCATGCATACCAACAATTTGGAGTCAATCAAACTTAAAAGGACCAAGTTATGCTCTGGACAAGCCTACCAAGTATGAAAATTAACAAAGGGCAGTAACTCAAAAAACCATAGAGTACTGATTCTTGTGCACTGCACTTCTCAATGAGATCTATAGTCCTATGAAGTTTCATGTCCATAGCTTTTACGCATAAAAGTGAGAAGTGATCTTGACAAAAAAAAGTATGAGAATTAACAAAGTGCAATAACTCAAAAGATAAGAAGTGCAAGTACTGGTTCTTGTGTACTGCATTTCTTTTTTATAAGATCTATCACCCTATGAAGATTAAAGTCCATACCTTTTATAGTTTAGAGGAAATGACCTGGACAAAAATTAAGTATGAAAATAAACAAAGGGCAATTACTCAAAATGATAAGAAGTGCTGTGTAAATATGATGCAGTGCAGTTTGGAGTCAATCTGACTTAAAGTGACTAAGTTAGGCTCCGTTGCAGCCAACAGAAGTAACTCCTATATGTCGCCTTTTCATGGTGACACAAAAAGGGCAATGATTCTGTATAAATCCATGTTTAAGTAATGTTCCTTGGACAATGACCTTTTATGCTCTTAAGTATGTGCCACTGTTCTGTCAATCTTATGACTCTAGGTCAAATATTTGTTGGACTACATGTGCAACAAGTTAAAAACTAAAAATCCTTTACTAAGTAAAGGGCAAGAACTTTACAAATACTGCATAAATCCACAAGCAAACCCCAAGGTGCATAAGTACACATGCTGACCAACATTCTTGTAAACTTTCAGGCCTACAAGTCAAATACTTTTTGAGCTATGCATGAACAAGTTGAAAATTGCAAATTTATACTTCTGTAAGTCAATAGCAATAACTCTAACAAAAATAAAAAATCCACATGCAAAGTCCCAGGTGCATAGCTTCACAGTGATGTTGATCATTATTCCTGTAAAGTTGGTTGATTCTAACTCAACCACTCAAGGAACAAATAACAACATAATGAAACGGTTTTTACTAAGTCAAGGAAAATAACTATACAAATACTGGATAAATCCACAAGCGAAACCCCGGTGCACAACTACATATGCTGAGCAACCTTCCCGTAAGGTTTAATGACTCTAGGTCAAATCCTTTCTGAGTTACATGTGACACAAGTTGAAAATTGCAAATTTTTACTAAAGCAAGGGCAATAACTCTAAAGATACTAAATAAATCCACACGAAAATACCCAGGTGCACAACTACACGTGCTGATCAACATTCCTGTAAAGTTTCATGACTCTAGGTCAAATCCTTTTTGAGTTACATGCAACACAAGTTGAAAATTGCAAATTTTTACTAAGCCAAGGGCAATAACTCTAAAAATCTGGATAAATCTACACCAAAATACTCAGGTGCACAACTACACATGCTGATCAATATTAGTGTAAAGTTTCATGACTCTATGTCAAATACTTTTGAGTTACATGTGACACAAGTTGTAAATTGCAAATTTTTACTAAGTCAAGGGCAATAACTCTTGAAATACTAAATAAATCCACACGAAAATACCCAGGTGCACAACTACACATGCTGATCAATATTAGTGTAAAGTTTCATGACTCTAGGTCAAATACTTTTGAGTTACATGTGACACAAGTTGAAAATTGCAAATTTTTACTAAGTCAAGGGCAATAACTCTTTAAATACTAAATAAGTCCACACAAAAATACCCAGGTGCACAACTACACATCCTGATCAACATAAGTGTAAAGTTTCATGACTCTAGGTCAAATACTTTTTGAGTTACCTGCGACACAAAAAGAGAACGCACGAACGGACAAGGGTAAAATTCTAAATGCCTGCCACTAAAGTGGGGGGCACAAAAATATATTATACCATTTACTGTCCTATTTGTCATATAAATCCTATATATCATTTCACTGGTAATAAACTATACTGTTTCCCTTTCTTATATATCATATCACAGATATTTATATATACCATATCCTTGTCATATATATCATATAACTGGTATTTTTACAGAACATACACTACACTTACATTCATATAACTGGTATTTTTACAGACATTCACTTCTACATTCATATAACTAGTATTTTTACAGTGTTCACTTCTACATCCATATAACTAGTATTTACATATACCATCCCCTTGTCCAATATATCATATAACTGGTATTCATATATAACATTCACTAGTCCTCTATATATTATCACTGTGATTTATATAAACCATAAAACTGGTATTCATATATACCATTCAAATGTCCTGTATATCATATAACTGATACTCATATATACCACTCCCTTGTCATATAAATGGTATTTAAATTTACCATCCTCTTTTCCTTTATATCATATACTAGTAACCGGTATTCATTTAAATACCAATCCCTTGTCCAATATATCATGTAACTGGTACTTTTATATTATTCCCTTTTCCAATATTTCATATAACTTGTATTTTTATACCAATTTCATGTCGTATATATCATAAAACTTGTATTTATATATACTATTCCCTTGTCTTATATATCATATAACTTGTATTTGCATGTTACATTTTTCTTTTTCTGACCTTGTACATGAAACATTTGTTTTATGATATTTTCGTGAAGTTTACTTATTAATTTATATACTTGTTTATTTACAAATTTATTTTCTATTTATAATTAGAACATTACTTTTTTCAAATCAGTTTTTTTTTAAAAAACTATCCCTGATCTTTAAGAAATAACCTTTACCCTTACTAAGGTCAATAATTATATCTATTATATTTCACTGCATTTCTTTTAATTTATTTATATATTTATAAACACAATTGGCATATTACTTTCTTCAATTTCAATATTATAAATACATTTTGTTAAAATGACAAGAAATCAATATTAAACAACAAAATATTTCACATGATATATATTCTATCATAATGTAATAAATAGAGGATATTGAATGAGTGTAGTTTATTACTAAGTTTATTGAATGAGTTGAATAAAATCATATTGTATAATATTGTTTTATTCAACGAGTTTCAATAAATCTAGTATTGAATCTACATGAATATAATATTCTATTTATCACATATATAAATTAAGAACAGTAAACTGAGTAATTTTTCAATGATGCGCCCATACTGTAACACTCGTTTTTATGGTATGTTTTCTATATAGCGTGAATGACGTCACATGTGTAATATTGTTTTATTTAATGGCTTGATTACACTCCTGCGTCGCGGTTTATGTGATAATATTCATTCTTTAACTGTACAACAATATGTCAATATTTAACTTGTCATAAGTATCATTTTAGAAACAAATTTATGTCATTTTAACATAACATAATTCAGTTTAAACACTATGTTAACTGCAAGTATCCTATATCACTATGTTAAAAATTCAAACCATATTTTTGTAGAAAATGAAAAAAACACACCACACACATTTATCATACTAATTATGGATCTATGTTTTTAAACACACTTAATGATTACACTTACAATGTTAACAACACTTTTTCACATTTTTGGTGTAAATTAACAAACAAAGTAATCAATCATGCTTACATGTTAATTACATGCTATATACATTCACTATTTCGTTGAAAATAAAAGAATATTGTAAATCTGCACTTTTTAACATGAAACAATCATAATGATGATATTTATACATGCTGTATAGCAGAATTCATTCTATCTTCCATCTTTAAGATCCTTGTAAATGTCAATTCTATACAACATACCCAGCATACACTCTTCCATCTCCTGTTATTACTAACTATCAATTACACACATCACATCTACAAGTATGAGGATACTAGGAGACTATCCCAACACATTCTACATGTTTGGTCCACTATTATAATTGTCCAGCTTATGTCTTTACCTCTTCATCTCTAAAGTAACTGTATTGAATTATTTCAGCTTAAATTAAAAAACTGTAACTCAAGCTTACTGAGATTGTGTAACAATGGTAATACTCTGACTAGTCTCTCTGTTATATTGACATGAAATAATTGAGATTTACTCAAAACAAGTTCTTTTAATTTGTAAGATTTTTTAATAATATCAAATATTTTCTCATAATCATCGTTAAATCTCACAAATTTAACTATTTCAAGGTTTGTAGTATCAACATCTATCACTCTAACAGTACATTCCAAATTAAGGTAATTAAGTTGTTGATGTTTTGATAAATTTACATCATGCTGGTTCTGACACTCACAATTAACATTACCAAGATGTATTTGTTCAAGATGACTGGTTCTCTCAAGATAATTACAGAATGTAGTAGTATCATCATGACTCATTGTTATTAAACTCAAACTTATTGCTACAAGATTGACCATACTAGGTAGGTTACTAACAACTGTTTTATTCACTGGGTAATATATGTTAGTGAAGGGGGCATTTTGAAGAGACAGAGATTTTAATGTTAAAGTATTTACTTTTATTGTCTCAGAAACACAATTGTTTATCTCATCAATCTTCTGCTCATTACTCTGTGTACCATCACTTTGTGTTCTTAATAAGCTTTGTAATCTTATTGCAATTTTTTCAAGATGATGAAACATTGGTAAATATTTTGTAAATCTAACATTTTTTGTGTTGATGTCATGTACATTAACAGACAGAACAGAGTCAGGAAGGATTTGATGCTGATCAATACTTGAACAAACAATATCACAATACGGATTGAATATATCAAAAATCAAATCTCCTATATAAGACACACGATTACTTCCTTCACTACATGGTGCATTTGATTCTTCTATTAACTCAATAATAAGCTTTTGAATATCAGTAATATAACTATCAACCATATAATATTCACTACTTAATGTTCTCCTGTATTCCTGAACACGAGAGTCTTCTGACACAGTATCATATATGTATTTTGAAACAGGTGTTGCTAATCTAGGTTCTAGACCACAAAGCATAATGACAACATTTGACTGCTCTAATATGTCATTTACTGTTGAACATTTCTGAAAAACATCATTAATAAACGTTTTTTGGCTAAAATTCATCATTTCCACATGTACTACCTGATGAACAATTTTTTGTATTGAAATTTGGATACATATTCACTGCAGCAGAAATTTCTTGCATTGGGATTTGTGAATAAAAAAGAACAATGAGCTTGGGTGGTTCAGATACAGATAATTTGGACATTCATCTTCTTGTAATTATTTCAAGTTTTCAAGGCAATTTTTCTTCTTCATCTGATATTTCCTAGTTCATCAAACTATACAATGTCAAATGTCAGGACTTATTCTTAGGGCAATTAATAGTGTCCTCAAAAGCCAAAATTTGACACTTCATAAATGAAATTGGCTGTTCAATCTATTTTTGGTTTTATCTGCCTAATATTGAGGGAGGATTACTTTTGGTACGTCATGAGTCGAGTACTTGTTCACTGTAGTTTTCATGCTATTCCAGGTGAAGAATAATTCTAACATACCGGTGTAGAATGGCATCTTGAGGTTTTTTCAAGTTTACCAATCAACCTAGAACATATTAGTTGTTGCGCAATAATTGGTACACTTGTTTTAAACTTTTTCAGAGACATTTCCTTTGAGCTTTTCCCTACAGTCCTCTAGCTTCTCCTTATTAGCTTGTCTTCTAACATTTAATTGTGAGACTGTCTATATACCATTTCTCTTTCACATCTAAAATCAAACCCCATTCCAGTTTCAGTGACTGTTCATCTCCACATCACTTGATCTTAATGTATGAAATTTCCATGGCCGTGAAGTAGTTACTATTGTGTACTTCTTAAAGATGCTATGTTTTGGGACATTTTCAGATTGACCATTTCATCCTACAGCCAATCAAAGTAAAATGATAACTCTAGAAGAATCTTCTCAAGAAAGTGTGTTTTTATACATTTTTCTTTGATAACGTTGTTGAAGGCATTTCATGCTAATTGTGTTCATGTTTTGATACTGTCTAGAGGATGTAAAATAACAAAACAAAATCTTTCATCTCTTTTTAGCACCATTGAATTTAAGTTCATAACTTTTATTGTCATATTCATAGTCATCAGCTGTCGGATCGATCCTTCAAGTCACTCTTTGAGTATCACTTGTAATAATTCAGAGTTTGCTAACGTCAATTACTTTCAAATCGCTAAATGTTCCAAAAAATCCAGTCACATTCCATGTTTTCCCCACTGCTATCTTTCACTTTCTTTCATTTTCATGCTTCTTTTATCATCTCCATGTTCTTTATTTATTACGTCCATGTTTTTCATTTCCGCCCTCATGCTCATTTTTATTGTCAGCTTCATTTCATTGCCACCTTCTTTCATTATCTACCCTATGTTCTTCATTATACCTTATATTCTTCATTTTCACCTCCATGTTTTCATTGTCGCCTCCATGTTTTTTCATTTCTGCCCCAATGCTCCTCATTTTTATAGTCAGCTTCATATTCATTGTCACCTCCATGTTCTTCATTATCACCTTCATGTTCTTCATTGTCACCTCCATGTTCTTCATTGTCACCTCCATGTTTGTCATTGTCACCTACATGTTCTTCATTGTCACCTACATGTTCTTCATTATCACCAACATGTTCTTCATTATCACCTTCATGTTCTTCATTATCACCAACATGTTCTTCATTATAACCTCCATGCTGCTTCATTGTCCTCTTTGTTCTTCATTTACCACTCCATGTTCTTCAGTTATCACCAACATGTTTTCATTAAATCACTTCATGTTCTTCATGTCACCTCTCATGTTTTTTTCATTTCACCCCCATGGTCCTCCATTTTCATGTTATGCTTCTTGTTTGGCTCACTATGTGCCAAAACACCAACAGTTTGACCAGGTATTTACAAAAATTAGTTTCCTGAACCTGCATCTCCTAAATATACACAGATTTTTGGGGAACTCCATTATATGTGAACATTTTCAGATCATTGTTTTACACTCCACTTCTTTTTTTCTCTTCCCTTTTTCTTCTCTTTCAATTTCCCTCATAATTTGGGGCCTAATATAAATCTCATTAAAGCTTACATTTTTTTTACTTTACTGGTGGTGTAATAGGTATCGTTAGGAACCTTGCAGCAGGGGTTTTGTGATACTTGCTTCTATCAGCTCTTTTCGCCACTTCTGTTAATTAAATGAATAAAGGGATATGAGATTCCAATTGTTAAAAAACAAATCAATGTGTAAATATTACAGAAATATATGAAAGACAAGGAACACAGCACTGAAGGCCTCCTTGAATTATAAAGACAAACTAGAAATGTGTCCATAGGACACTGGTGCCACTGTTCTGTCAATCTTATGACTCTAGGTCAATTTTTTTTTTGAAAACTAAAAATCTTTTACTACGTAAAGGGCAAGAACTTTACAAATACTGAATAAATCCACAAGCAAACCCCAAGGAGCATAAGAACACATGCTGACCAACATTCTTGTAAACTTTCAGACCTACAAGTGAAATACTTTTTTGGCTATGCATGAACAAGTTGAAAATTGCAAATTTATACTTCTGTAAGTCAAGGGCAATAACTCTAACAAAACTGAAAAAATGTCCCAGGTGCATAGCTTCACAGTGATGTGAATCATTATTCCTGTAATTTAGTGATGTTGATCATTTATTCACCTTTAAAGTTGGTTGATTCTAACTCAAGCACTGTCAAGGAACAAAATAACAACATAATGAAACGTTTTTTTTTTTTTTTTTTTCTAAGTCAATGGGAAATAACTCTACAAATACTGGGATAAATCCACAAGCAAAACTGAAATATGCCCTGAGCAAAACCTTCACACGTAAGGTTTAATGACTATGTCAAATCCTTTTTGAGTTACATGTGACACAAGCAGAAAAATTGCAAAAAAAAAATTCTAACTCAAGGCAAAATAAACTTTAAAAATACTAAATAAATCCAGACAAAATACCCAGGTGCACAATTTATACATGCCTGATAATATTCCTGTAAAAGTTTCATGACTCTAGGTCAATACTTTTGAGTTACATGCGACACATTGTTGAAAATTGCAAAAATTTTTTCTAAGTCAAGGGCAATAACTCTAAAAATACTATTATAAATCCAGACGAAAAATACCCAGGTGAACAACTACATATGCGATTTACATTCCTGTAAAGTTTCATGACTCTAGGTCAAATACTTTTTGAGTTAGATGCGACAAGTTGAAAATTGCAAAATTTTACCTAAGGTCAAGGGCAATTACTCTAAAAATACTACATATATCCAGACAAAAAATACCCAGGTGCACAACCACACATGCTGATCAACATTCCTGTAAAGTTTCATGACTCTATGTCAATTCCTTTTTGAGTTACATGTGACACAAGCAGAAAATTGCAAAAATTTTCTAACTCAAGGGCAATAACTTTAAAAATACTAAATAAAACCAGACAGAAATACCCTGGTGCATAACTACACATGCTGATCAACATTCCTGTAAAGTTTCATGACTCTAGGTCAAATACTTTTTTAGTTACATGCGACACAAGTTGAAAATTGCAAATTTTTTACTTAGTCAAGGGCAATTACTCTCAAAATACTAAAAATACCCACACGAAAATACCCAGGTGAACAACTACATATGCCGATTAACATTCCTGTAAAGTTTCATGACTCTAGGTCAAATACTTTTTGAGTTACATGCGACACAAGTTGAAAATTGCAAATTTTTACTAAGTCAAGGGCAATAACTCTAAAACTACTACATATATCCAGACAAAAATACCCAGGTGCACAACTACACAAATGCTGATCAACATTCCGTTAAAGTTTCATGACTCTAGGTCAAATACTTTTTGAGTTACATTGCAACACAAGTTCGAAAATTGGCAAAAATTTTACTAAGTCAAAAGGGCAATAACTCTAAAAATACTAAAAATTATCCACATAAAAATACAACAGGTGGCACAAACTACACATGCTGATCAACATTGCTGTAAAGTTTTCATGACTCTAGGTCAAATACTTTTTGAGTTACGTGCGACACAAAAGAGAACGGACGGACGGAAGGAAGGACAAGGGTAAATCTAATTGCCCGCCACTAAAGTGGGGGCACAAAAATCAGTCAGCCTGAAGCTAGTCAACAGAGAGTCACTGTTATACAACATATAAGATTTAGCCTTCTCATATTTTATACACAATATCTGATTTAGACTATTCATATTCTATACAAAACACCTGATTTAGCCTTTTCATATTGTATACAACATATCTTGAATTTACGCCTTCTCACTATCTATACCAAAATACTGATTAAGCCTTTTCATAATTGTATACAAAATACCTGATTTAGCCTTTTCATATTCTATACAACATACCTAATTTAGCCTTTTCATATTGTATACAACATATCTGATTTAACCTTTTCATATTCTTTACAAAATACCTGATTAAGCCTTTTCATATTGTATACAACATATCTGATTTAGCCTTCGCATATTCTATACAAAATACCTGATTTAGCCTTTTCATATTCTATACAAAATACCAGATTTAGTCTTATCATATTCTATAAAACATACCTGATTTAGCCTTTTCTTATTCTATAAAACATACCTGATTTAGCCTTTTCTTATTCTATAAAACATACCTGATTTAGCCTTTTCATAATATTATTCTTTACAAAATACCAGATTTAGTCTTATCATATTCTATAAAACATACCAGATTTAGTCTTTTCTTATTCTTTAAAACATACCTGATTTAGCCTTTTCATATTCTTTACAAAATACCAGATTTAGTCTTATCATATTCTATAAAACATACCAGATTTAGCCTTTTTCTTATTTTTTAAAAACAAAACCCTTGATTTTAGGTTTTACATTTTCCCTTATAAAACCAAATTCCCTTTGGTTTACCCTTTCCCTATTCTATATAATACAAGAGCTGTGGGTATAGGGGACAAGGCACGCTCGACTATTCTTAAGTGCTTGATAGTAAAAGAGGAACCTTGATAATGTTAAATTTTTTAAGATCACAAAAGGGCTAATTTTTTTTTATAAAATTCATATTATAGGCCTTAAGAGAGAGTCCAAATTTATACAGTATTGGCTTACTAATTCGGAACGTAATGCACAAAGGTGTTTTTTATTGGAATAATAATACTAATTACCTATGAATAACATAAATTGGACAGAAAAGGTACAAAGGCTTCTAATTTAAGATGTTTTATCAAGTAAATAAACTGTTTTTATTATTATGAATTTGCATAAAATTGTCCCAAAAACGGGCACAAACCCTTCACAGTAGTAATTTGAATGATAACAGCTTTACAAGCAAACTTTTACCATGAATTTCTAAGTTGCAAAAAGGAGAGAAAAATCAGCCTAAAAATGCAAGATAGAATTATGGATCTTTGGGCAGTGACCTACAATGATGACCCCTAAATGCAATATGTGAAGTCTTAAATTTAAGTATCTTAAATTACTTATTGAGATATGTAAACTTTGCATGTAAACATTAAACCCAAAATAGACTAAGTAGAAAAAAAGGGGGATATAAGAATCAGCCTTAATGCCAAGATAGAGTTTATGGAACTTGGTCAGTGACATAACAATTTTATGACCCTCCAAAATTATGACCCTTTAAGTGGCATGTGTAAAGTTTTAAGTTTAAATATCTTTTGGGAAGACCTTTTTAACCCTTTTTAAAACCCAAAAATTTCTAAAGTTTCCCAAAGTTGCAAAATAATTCTGCAAATATTGGGGCCCAGGCAGAGTATTGCAAATTTTGCCAAACTGATGTCTTTGAAAATTTTTTAAAAAAGTTTTTTTAAAAATTTTAAATTGGGAATGTTTTTCAAGCAATAATTTGGAAAATTTAAACCCAATTTACAAAAAAATTTAAAACCCAAAATTTCTAAGTTCCAAAGGGGCAAATTTCCCTGTAAATATTGTGGGCAGAGTTATCTAACTTGGGTCAATGTCTGGATGTTAACCTTTGTTACTATTTAAATAAGTATTGGTAAGTTTTTAAATTGAAAATATCCTCAAGCAAATAATTGAGAAATATTTGAAACTTTTACAAAAACTTTAACCCCAAAAAAAATTTTTAAGTTAAAAGGGGGCATAATTCTTGGGCAATATTTGAGGCAGGGGTTATCCAAAAAACCTTGTCAAATCTGATGTACCCCTTGTTACTATAAATTAAGTATTTGTTAAGTTTCAAATTGAATATCTCAAGCATCACATTGAGATATTTGGGGACTTTACCAAAAAACTTTAAACCAAAATTTTTAAAGTTAATAAGGGGTTTAATTCTGTCAATATATGTGGCCCAGAGTTATCCCAACTTGTCCAATCTGATGTACCCTTGTTACTATAAATAAGTATTTGTAAGTTTCAAATTGAATATCTCAAGCAATAATTGAGCATATTTGATTTACAAAAAAATAACGAAATTTCTAAATTAAAACAAAAGGGGCATTAATTCTAGTCAATATTGTAGCAGGAAGTTATCCAATTGGTCAATCTGATGTACCTTGTTGCTATTAAATAAGTATTGCAAAGTTTCAATTTTGAAATCTCAAGTAAATTGATTGAGATATTTGACTTTACAAAAAAACTTTAACCAACGCAGACTGCCGACGCGGACGCTTTTAGCTACATACCTAAAAAACTGATTTATACTTTTTATTTCTATATTTATAACATACCTGATTTAGCCTTCTCATATTCTAGCTGTTTTTGTTGTGGAGAATCTTCTACTTGGAGTCTTTTTATCTCCTACAACATAAATTATCATACAAATAATTGTGTTTTATTCAGTAATTGTCAAACATGCCTATTGTATATTGTTAATATTCGTAGTTTTAGTCAGTCTGTTTCAACATACAGTGGCCCTTAATATATCTCAAGAACATCAAATCCAATTTCCTTCATTGAAAATCAATTTTATTGCAATGGACAATTTCTCTACAAAGAATTTTACATTTTGACATTTTTTGGTGCAATCATACATGTACATAATTTTATTATCAATGATAAATATTTATAAGGCTGTATTGCCATACTTCAAGTTTCATGAAAATATTTTCATACCATATTCGCCATACTTTTCATCGATTTTTTTGCCATAGCAACCAAATTTTTCAACATTATAGAAAGACAAAAATGTGCATAATCTCCAGACTTACATCTAGTCATATCTTAAGTTTCAAAAAAATATTTCAGTACTTGTTGCGTTATCGGGGGATCCAATTTTGTGGTTGGACATATGAAGGTTAAACCTTTAAAGTCCCCTCCAGTTAAGCCTATAGGTGACTAAAACATTGCTTCAGAGACAGTATCTCTATGATGCAGAGACTGATCGAATGACCTCCTGGTTTACCAAGTTCAGATAACAAGTTTATTGATTGATTTACTTGCATCATAATTTTATAGATCTTGACCTGCGAATTCTTACCATGTGATAGTACAGGACAATTTAACAACCTGTGAACATGGAATCCAGGTTCGTATCAAACAAAGAGGGAAACTAATAAAGTGTGCATGCTTTGGCTTTGAAATTTGTATTTATTTGTTATCCTAAAAATAATAATTGATAAATTATATAATACATATGATGGCAATATATAAATTTAAACATAAGCTTGAAATATTAGGGCATTTTCATTAATGATTCATTAAAACTAGAACAGTATTGACAATTAAATTGAAATTTTATTTCATTTTTGTTCATTTTACAATCTGGACAAGAGTGCCTTTAACGAAATGATTAATGTTCTTATGGTTAAATTTTGTCAAAAGTTTAACGATAGCATTTCAAAATTTAATGAAATTTGCGGTATATATTTTTTCATATAATGAAAATTTCGCTCTGAGTTGTATTATCTTATTATTTTCTGGTATGTATGATACATTATCATTCAGCAAAATTATTTTTTTAGACATATTAAAATTCAATATAGGTGCAAGTTTTTAACATAGTTGAGAGGACAGAATTTTCCACTATTAAAGTAAGTCTTTATCCCCATCTAGACTATTACAAAACAGTATGATATTGGCTTTTACAGAGATATAACCTTAAAATTTGATAATAAGCTGTCTTGAAAACAAGCCTGTCTCAAAAATAAGCCACCATTTTCTTACAGTCAATATTTACTTGAATAAACGCTTATTTAAAAATCAAACAGAATATCAGATGGTTCAAATCTTTAGGGTATATAACAGTGGTTTATGCTTTTAATGCATCAAAGATCTGGGAACATGCATTGGCCTACTTCCAGAATGAGAAAATTGCTCCATATAATACAATACGCTTGTGACGTCATTAAACGTCAAATTTTAAGATTATTACTTATACCATACATCAAATTGCTCTACATGCTTTTAACAGCATAACTTTTATATCAAATGATGATTTTTGTTGATTTTTATCTATCATGTAGGAGATATACATGTATTCCAATTTAAATTCTGTGTTTTTATGCAAATGCATTCAATAAGTATTAATTTTCTATTAAGCCCGGTTAAATTTTTATCATCCCTTATAACTAGGGATGTCATCTGGAGCCGAAACGGCCATCCGGATATCCGAATCAAACATCCGGATACATCCGGATGTTCGGATCGTTGTTATATTCTTAGATGTCTGATATGACGTAACCATTTTTTCGCGACCTTTTTCAAAGTGTAGTATTTCGTTTTTCTTCCCTTTTTATTGAATGATACATTCTTCTATATAAAATACGACTAGCTGTTATCAATAGATTTAGTGCGTGTGGTACTTACGATTTCAAATGAAATGAAAACGAAATTCGCCGCCGATTGTCTGAATTCCTCGATCAATTAGCGCTATAATACGCAAAAAAATTCGCTCACATTTGTGCGTAAAAATTAAACATAATTTTTCCATTGTTCAATAACACCCATACAATTTACACACGATGACCTTTGACACGCGTGTAGCCGGCTTTTCAAAAGAATCTGCCAATCTTTGATGTTAACCATCATGTAGCCCTGGCTGTTTGATTCGAATCATCAAAGAAAGTGCCGAAACCTTACATGAATTACACACATTTTAAGTGTTCATAAGTGAAAAAAGAAATGTGAAAAAAATGGTTTTTATAAAAATGCACATGTTTGATTAATACTAAAGGAGAAAGTTATTTTGTCGGATAATTTTCGTATCAATTTCAATAAAGCTGTTGATAATTAAACATAATATTCGTAATGTGCATTTCTTTATTTTTCGATTATTTTATTTCTGCAGATTTTTCATTGTCTCAAAATAAGGAGTCGACGGGTCGGTAAGCCGAAATATATAATTATATAAAAATAATAACCTAATTAAATATTTAAATTTTGGACATAAAAAAATGTAACATCGTTGCCGATGACAGTCGCACGGGACTTAGAATATCCATCTTGAATCTTACAAAACTTAAATTTGACTAACACATGTGTCATAATTGACTCGTTATTATTATAGTAATTATTGATTTTTTGTGGTCTGCAGAGATTATGATGTGTATTGTCAAACTAAGGTACAATATACAATATGGTGTCAACACCATGTCTACGATTATCTCAACGCATGTATTTATCACATTTTATCAATATTCTAAAATATTTTATACGAACATCCGGATCAGAAAATCGGCTCCGGACACCGAATCGTTATCCGAACGTTCGGATATCCGGACTCCGAATGACATCCCTACTTATAACAACAGACAAATGGCATCATGAATTCTCAAAGCTTGCTGACCTTATTGCTTCCTTGACAAGCTAATAATACTGGTCTGTCATACAAAAATTAGTTCTCTTAAAATCATGTATGTAAGTAATACATGTACTGGAATATTAACTGGAAACAGACAATTGAAACTTGAAGTTTTACCTCTTTTAATTTGGAAATCTGTGCTTCAAGTTTATTTTTGAGCTCTTCATTTTCCTCTTTAGTTGGAGCATTTTCCATTTCTTCCTTGATTTGTCTCAGAATTTCCTCAAACCCTGTAGTAGTTATAATGAAGTCTTTCTTCTTCAGCTGATGAAAAATATTTGAGTTATATTTTCTTTCAAGAGAAAAAAATGTAGAGAAGGTATTTATAATATTTACTCTTCTATACAACATATAATAATTATGTAAGGTCAAGCTTTATTTCAATATTATCTGCTTTGCTCTTTTATTTTAACTCCTACACTTTTTCTGAGGACTTTTTAATTCTACCGTTATAACAGGGTGTTTGGTATAGATATCTGGCTATCAGCTTCTTATTTTCTTGTTTTTGTTGATTTCTACATATATTTCAGTGTTACCTGGGACAAACCAAAAAGTTTTAGGAGGTTCCGGGATTTATATAATACTTCTCAGTATCTTATTTCACACTTATATCAAGGGTTTGATATGCTTCACTGGTTGAGGTTCTAATATGGGTCAAGATATATGGTTGTCAAAGCTAATTGGAAGATATTTACATTTTGCAAAGTGGTTTAGAGTTCATAATTTACAAGTACGAAAATTCAGAGGTATGAATAGTCCTACGCATAAAACCCCTTTCCAGCCGCTGATCTC